>NC_044342.1:6509640-6743596 GCF_007399415.2 Gopherus evgoodei
GATTTCTTTAATTACCTGCTCCATTATCTTCCCTGGCGCAGAAGTTAAACTAACTGGTCTGTAGTTTCCTGGGTTGTTTTTATTTCCCTTTTTATAGATGGGCACTATATTTGCCCCCTTCTCCCACGATTTCCCAAAGATAATAGCTAGATGCTCAGATACCTCCTCTATTAACTCCTTGAGTATTCTAGGATGCATTTCATCAGGCCCTGGTGACTTGCAGGCATCTAACTTTTCTAAGTGATTTTTTACTTGCTCTTTTTTTATTTTATCTTCTAAATCTACCCTCTTCCCGTAAGCATTCACTATATTAGACATTCCTTCAGACTTCTCAGTGAAGACCGAAACAAAGAAGTCATTAAGCATCTCTGCCATTTCCAAGTCTCCCGTTACTGTTTCTCCCTCCTTACTGAGCAGTGGGCCTACCCTGTCCTTGGTCTTCCTCTTGCTTCTAATGTATTGATAAAAAGTCTTCTTGTTTCCCTTTATTCCCATAGTTAGTTTGAGCTCATTTTGTGCCTTTGCCTTTCTAATCTTGCCTCTGCATTCCTGTGTTATTTGCCTATATTCATCCTTTGTAATCTGACCTAGTTTCCATTTTTTATATGACGCCTTTTTATTTTGTAGGTCACGCAAGATCTCGTGGTTTAGCCAAGGTGGTCTTTTGCCACATTTTCTATCTTTCCTAACTATCGGAATAGCTTGCTTTTGGGCCCTTAATAGCATCCCTTTGAAAAACTGCCAACTCTCCTCAGTTGTTTTTCCCCTCAGTCTTGATTCCCATGGGACCTTACCTATCAGCTCTCTGAGCTTACCAAAATCCGCCTTCCTGAAATCCATTGTCTCTATTTTGCTGTACTCCCTTCTACCCTTCCTTAGATTTGCAAACTCTATGATTTCATGATCACTTTCACCCAAGCTTCCTTCTACTTTCAAATTCTCAACAAGTTCCTCCCTATTTGTTAAAATCAAGTCTAGAACAGCTTCCCCCCTAGTAGCTTTTTCAACTTTCTGAAATAAAAAGTTGTCTGCAATGCAGTCCAGGAACTTATTGGATAGTCTGTGCCCTGCGGTGTTATTTTCCCAACATATATCTGGATAGTTGAAGTCCCCCATCACCACCAAATCTTGGGCTTTGGATGATTTTGTTAGTAGTTTAAAAAAAGCCTCATCCACCTCTTCCACCTGGTTAGGTGGCCTGTAGTAGACTCCTAGCACGACATCACCCTTGTTTTTTACCCCTTTTATCCTGACCCAGAGACTGTCAACACTTCTGTCTCCTATGTCCATCTCCACCTCAGTCCAAGTGTGTACATTTTTAATATATAAGGCAACACCTCCTCCATTTTTCCCCTGTCTATCCTTCCTGAGCAAACTATACCCATCCACACCAACATTCCAATCATGTGTTTTATCCCACCAAGTTTCAGTGATGCCAACAATGTCATAATTGTATTTATTTATTAGCACTTCCAGTTCTTCCTGCTTATTACCCATACTTCTCGCATTTGTATATAGACATCTAAGATACTGGTCCCAGCTCTTCCCCAACCCCACCCTCAGTCTGGGCCTCTGGCTCCCAGCCCGGCCTCAACCCCTTACCACTGTCTGCACCCCTCTCCCCAGCAAGCAACAGCCCCACTCCCAGCCCCAGTTCTTGATCACGGCTTCCCAGGGGCCACAGCCATGGCTAAGAGGGCACAGTGTGAAATGTTTGGGGACCACTGGTTTAGGGTGACATCCTCAATCACTTCTCTGCAGTCTAATAAAAGCTATTCCTCACCCACCTACCCCTCCATCAGGATGGACTAGGTATGTTCTGCTGCCCTTCACTCATACAGGAAGGAAAATAACATTTCATTCTACTCAATCCTAAAGTGATTTCTAACCCACCACCATCCCAAACTGGTCATTTTGGGGAAGTGTCCCCACCATGCTGCATAGTTAGGCAGAGTAGGTGTGTCTGTGCAAACATGGTCTGTTCCTGAAGTCTTTCCCCAGCTCCTCACTAGATGTGAGGGGGGAGCTCATTCAGACCCTGCTTATGCTTAGTATTGGGAAACTCCTTAGTGTCCCTATCTCTGCTGAAAGATTTCTCCTGCTGTCCTTTTTTTCCCAGCTTGGATGAGGTGGCTGAGTGGTTAAGATGGTAGACTGCTAATCCATTGTGCTCTGCATGTATGGGTTTGAATCCCATCCTCATTGGATGCATTTAGTCTTGACTCCTCTTTTGTAGACAACCATCTCCCCCCTTGGTACAATAACAGACCCAACAATGTTGCTTCTTGCAAACAAAAACCTTCTCAGAAACTTGGACACCCCCCCTTGCTATAAATAAAATGTCTAAATCCCAGATTTCTAAAAAATGTCTCTAGTTCTGTATTTCGTAGTTTTTATCTCAAAAGGTAATGTTACCGCAAGCTGAATAAGGCAAAGCTTCAAAGGAAAACATTAGAAATGGTAGGGGAGAAATAGGAAAGGAAAAAGCCCCTTTTCTCAGGAGATACAAACTCGACTTCCTCCTGTCTCTATCACCAGTGGATTTAGCCTCCCTCCTCATGTGCTGTAAATAAAATAAAGAGGAGATAAGGTGGTTTGGCACAAACCAAGTAAGTGTAGTCAGGGTAAAGGTACAGAAAACTGGGGGAACAGGGGAAAATGCAAACGTAATGAATACAATGAAACAGTGACTGGCTTTGGGAGCTTAACACTCAGGCCCATAAACCCTCCCTTGGAAACTGGAAAACATTAAACGATGCCCCAGCACAGAAACCTTTTCCCACTGTTCAGGTGCAGTGGATCCCACGTGCCGGCACGATGCCCAGGACCTTCCACTCTCTGGCTGATTTAGAGCCGTTGAGGAGCAACACTGGGGAGTCCGGATGGCAGTTGGGTTTCATCGCTGGCAGGGAGGCCCTCTGGGATGCTGGAAACCAGGAATGCAGGATGGCAGGAATGGGGGTGACAGGCCTCCTGTTCCTCAGTCTCATGGTGGGAACGAGGGGGGATCTTCACTCTCCAGCTCAGGAGCACTGTGAAGACTCGACCATGTACGAGTGACAGAGAGATTCTCTCCTTCACCTTCACTGCAGAACCGTTACCTTTTGTCCGAGCCAGACAGTTTATCTTCATCACATTCTATCCATCCACTTCTCAAAGTGTCGTGTGATGAAGCATTCTCCATTGTCTGTGCTTGGATATGATGTTTTGACTGCTTTAATCCTATGTCAGAGTTGCTATGAGTGGAGATGAAAGTGTCAAAGACCTGGGAGGGGAATTCAAATGGATCCCAAACACAGTGTGATCATTGGGAGTTCAAATCCCAGGTTCCATCTATTGGTAAAGCCACTTCTGGCAAGGTGGCTGTTCTGTCCCCCATTATGGCACGAGTTTGGAATACGGGCAGCACAGAGCCAATATTCATAACATCAACTACAAAAATGAAACACATCTAGAGATAGCATAATTATAATCAGCCAATCAGAACCTCTCCATAGACCCCTTACGTACATGAAAACCTTTATACAATATTGGCTGCAAATATAGAACAGTGGTCGCAACGGTGACATATACAGGTACAGATTATGTCAATATTGTCACAGGAGGTGACACGGTATCAGTGAGACTGATACTGGAATCCTGCCTCCAGTTTTGATGTCCTCATTTGAAAAGATGATGTGAAATTGGAGCTGGGTCAGCAAAGAGCCACCAAATGTTCTGAGGGCTGGAGAAAAATGCCTTCCAGTGAGGTCTAATGGTCTCTTCTGGCCATAAAGTCGACTAATTTGTGAAAAACTGAGTGTAGCATTGGGAGCAGCATCTGATGTTTTCCTGTCTAGCTGGCTTGCTGCCTAGAACGAACGCTCCTTGAGTGGGGTGATCCACAGGGAGTAGCTTAAAACTGCAAAGAGGCTGGCCAGGGGCAGGACATTAGCACAGCAAGGGAGGGGTGTGGCAGTGACATCAAAAAGGGCTTTTGCAGGACCTCAGACTATTGGTCAAAGGTGATGGGGAGGTGGTGACCTCACAGAGAGATGCTGACATCAGTCAGGCAGGAGAGGGGCGAAGGGCCAGGGAAACCTCAGAGACCCCTGTGGCTTTGCTTCAGCAAGTCTCCTTCTCCAGGTCTCTCTTTGAGGACTGAGAGAGTATTCAGGTTCACGGACGTGAGCGCCAGGAGAAACCTCTTTCGAGTTTTCTCCTTCCCTTGTAGTGATTTTACTAGAAAACAGCCGTCCCTGTTTAGAAGGTAAGAGCCTCCTGGAGGTTTGAAACCTGTTCAGTCTGATCCATCTGGTGAGAGTTGAATTCTAGGCATGGAAAACATGAGCTTAAAGAGGTAGAATTTTATTGCGCACCTGGGATTTTGTCCCTTAGAATCACTGCGGACATTAGGGTTTGTCCTTTTTGTTTCACCTTTTCCTCCATCCTTCCCTCCTTTCTCTTTGTCTCTTGCTTCTTTTGTCCTTTCTCCTGTTCCCCTTCCAACATCAGGAGGTGTGCGCGCGCGCGCGTGTGTGTCTGTGTTGCGGGGGAGTGCTCTGCAGCTCCCACTGTGAGAGGTCCACCCAAAAATGTGGGGCTGAACTAGCACTTGGGCAGTGATCCCCACCAGTGACCTGGGCCATCCTTTGGGCTCTCTGGTGAGAACCCTCAGCCTCCCATCCTCCGTCTCTACCCTGATTGGCTGAGCAGGGGGTTATTGACAGGGAGGAGACTCAGGTGTTTGTTGTTCTCTTTTAAGACCAAGGAAATAAGTCATAATCAGTTCTATGTTTGATGAATTTTGCTGATTCTCTGCATTAATTGTCTCTGAGCAGTTCATGATTTTCTCTAACATTGCAGTTCTCCTGAAATACTTGCTGAATAATTACTGTGCGCTGTTGTTGGTCTGGGGCTCATCTGAGAGCACTTGATTCAGGTCATTCAATGTCTGAAATTCAAGATCCGCTGGTTAGTTTGAAAATCAGGGCTCTTGGGTCCTATTCCCAACTCTGCCACTGATTGGCTGGGTGACCTAAGACAAGTCGATTCTCCTTCCTCAGCCTTAGCTTCTCCCTCTTTCAGGTAGGGATAATAATGATCTGCTCCTACCTACCTGACGGTGGGTGGAGGATGGGGATCCATTGGAGAGTGTCACTAGGAGTAGGGCATAATATGAGGTGTCCTATCATGTTTATTCAAAGCAGATTAACACTTAATAGAATAGCTGAAATATTCTATTTTATTTGTATTTCTTTATTTTGAAATTGTTAAGAGCAGCCACAACTTAGCTCAGACTGAAGCATCTTATCTAATTTTTAAGATCTAACTGTCTCCTCTTTGTGTGCGATGAGACAATTTAACACACTGTGACAAACAGGAGATGCTTTTGTTTTGCAAGAAAATCTTTTTGCAAAGAATTTTCATCCCACTTGTTATGATTTCAAGAAACAAACTAGTTTAGTCTTAATGGGATTTTCTGACAGAAACGGTTTCAATGAAATTTCCCCACCATCTCGATTCCTGAAATCTATCTCTGCCTCGGGCAGGGGGGAGTTTGTTGTCCGTTAGAACAGGAGTCAGGACTGGTGGCTTCTCTTTCTGGTTCTGCCACCACCTTGCTGTGTAGGCCCTTGCGTAGGTCACTTCCTTTCTCTGGACCTCAGGCTCCTCCCCATGTGTCCAATGCGAACAGGAACAATTCTTGAACTCTGGGTAGTTGTGAGCCTGAGTGAGAGAAGGGGTGTTGAAGCCCTCTCTGAAGGAGAAAGGGGAGTTTCTTGGTGTTTGCACCAAGGAATTTTAAAGTTTGCTAAAATGTCTAGTCTGCAGAAACAAGAAATATTCAGGGCCAAACTTTTTAGCCACTGCCTTTTTTAAAGCCCACTCAGGGATGTGAGTCCTGTCTTTTAGGTACCTGTGGTTCTTTGCCAGCAGGAGAGAAGAGGTACCTGCCTCCATTTTTGTGGCCTTAACAAACCAGATGATGTGCCCCAGTTCTTGATGAGATCCCTGAAAAAGAACATCTTCCCATCCCTGAACAAGACAGGACCTGTCTTTCAAAGGGGAACAAAGAGACCCCTGGGACTTACAGACTAGCTAGCCTCACTTCCATAGCTGGAGAGATACTGCAATACATTCTTAAACACTCAGTTTGTCAGCAGCACCTATAGGATAATTTGGTTCTTAGGACGAGTGAGCATGGATTTGTCAAGAACAAATCATTCCAAACCAATCCTCTTTCCTTCTTTGGCAGGGTTCCGGGCCTGGTGGAGGTGGGTAAACAGTAGATGGGATCTATCTTGGTGTTACTAAGGCTTTTCACACAGTCCCGTAGGACATTCTCACAAGTGAACGAGGGAAATGCAGTCCAGCTGCAATCAGTGTAATGTGGGTGCAGAGCTGGTTGAAAGCCCAGACTCCAGGAGCCCTTCTCCAGGTTTGGCTGTCCAACGGAGAGGGTGTACCTAGTGGGTCTGGCAGGGATCAGTCCGGGGTCCGGTAGTATTCAGTAGTTTCATTAATGATTTGGAAAATGCAGTGGAGACCATGCTTCTAAAATTTGCAACTGACACCAAGCACTTAGGAGCACAGGACTGGAATTCAAAACACCCTTAACAAATTGGAGACTTGGTCTTCTTGATCCAAACTCCATGGTTGGGCCCCTCTCTCTAGACTGGGCTGAAGTGAAACCCCAGAGCCAAACACTCCTCCTGGGCAGTGTGCTCCTCCCTTGAATGGTCAGATACTGCTTAGCACTGTCAGAGCAGCTTTTGCTGGGGGATTCTCCCAGCACTTTCCAATAGCGGGAAAGTATGAAATCCCCATTTAACTGCTGGGGACAGAGCCCTAGAGGGGGGAGCAACTTGCCCAAAGTCCCCCAGGAAAAGGAAAAGAACCAGCAGTGGAACCAAAAGGAAATCCAGCAATGGAACTCAGGTGTCCTGGGGGTGTGCTAGGGTGACCAGATATTCCAATTTTATAGACACAGTCCGAATTTTGGGGTCTTTTTCTTATCTAGGATCCTATTATCCCCCACCCCCTGTCCCGATTTTTCACATTTGCTGTCTGGTCACCCTAGGGTGTGCACATGTGTGGGTCCCAGCTTCTCCCTGCCCCCTCATTGAAGCAGATGTGCAGGGTTACTGCCCTGGGAACTGCAGGGTCCAGTGGACATAGGGTTGGCTGGAGATAGGGTCTGGCTACATGCAGGGCAAGGGGTGCGGGGCTGTCTGGCTTCAGGCAGGGGGGTGCATCAGGGGTTGGCTGGAGACAGGGCAGGGGATGCAGGGCTGGCCGCAGACAGGGGGTGCTGGGCTGGTGCAGGCTGTGGGGTGTGTGGGGGGCTGGCTGGCTTTGGGCAGGGCCACAGGGGGATGCGGCAGGAGTTGGCTGGAGACAGGGCAGGGGGTGTGTCAGGGGTTGGCTGTGGGGCTGGCTGCAGGCAGAGCAGGGAGGATGCGGTTGGTGTGGGCAGGGCAGAAGGTGCAGGGCTGGCTGGAGACAGAGGCTGGCTGCGGATAGGACAGCGCTGGGGGTGCAGGGCTGGCTGCAGGCAGGGCATGGGGCAGGGCCGGTGCAAGGATGTTTCGTGCCCTAGGCGAAACTTCCACCTTGCGCCTCCCCCCCGCGCCCCCACCCTGAGGCGCCCCACCCATTGCAGCTCCCCCCTCCACCCTGAGGCTCCCCTCTTGTGGCAACTCCCCCGCTCTTCCCTGCGGCACCCCCCTCGCCCCAGCTCACCCCTCCTCCGAGCACGAGCACCCCGAGCACACTGTGGCCGCTTCACTTCTCCTGCCTCCCAGGCTTGTGGTGCCTAAGCCTGCCAAGCAGTCAATCACCCTCCTCTGAGCCACAGCAGCCCTGACAGTTGACAATAGAGGCACCTTAACCCCTGAGTTCCTTCAATGTGTCCCCCTCCAGGGTCCAGCTCCGATCACCAGATACTCAGGGTATGTCTATACCACCTGCCGAATCGATGGCCAGCGATCGATCCAGCGGGGGTTGATATATCGCGTCTAGTGTAGATGCAACACATCGAGTGCTCTCCCCTTGACTGCTGTACTCCAGCTCGGTGAGAGACGCAGGCAGAGTCTACGGGGAGCTGCAGCAGTCGACTCACCGCGACTGTGACATTATAAGTATAATCTAATATCTCATTGCAAGGTGACAGGGCCAGAAAGAGTTAATTAACTCACCTCACCGACTGACCTGACCCATGGGTGAACCTTAAGAACTGGTTAGCAAGATATGTAAATGAACAGAGCTTTGAAATGCAAGTCTGCATTGTTAGAGGTAGAAGGGGAGGTGTTTGCTCAGGTCTTGTGATGTAAGCAAACAAGTCTTGTCTATTGCTATAGTTTTAATTCAAAGAGCAAGAAAGGAATATTAACATTTATGATGACACTTGAGTGAAATAGTATTATTGTCTCTGTGTCTCTTTGAAGGTTGTGGAAACCTGTATCTGAACTGTTTAATGAATAAATTACCCTGTACTAATTGCCAGGATGTTTGGAAGGAGAGTTAAGCCTATTGTTTTCTCAGGCCGAAAGGCTGCTGGAAATGTATAAAAACCCTGGAACACGATCCTTCTTCATCTCAGATCTGCTTTGGGTTTCAAGAGGGGAAAACCTTAAGCCACAAGGATTGAGATCCCCAGTCATTGACTGGAGCCACCCTGAATATGGACATTGGACTATAACCTATGGACTATTTCTAAAAGGACTTTTGGCTACTACAAGCTCACCTCTACTATGTATCTGAACCTCAAGAATTGAATTCAAGTCTATATGTCCATTAATCTTTTAACCAACACTCTCTCTCTTTTCTTTTCTAATAAATTTTAGCTTAGTTAATAACAATTGGCTATAGCATGTATTTTAGGTAAGATCTAAGTTATAATTGAACCTGGGTATGTGGCTGATCCTTTGGGATCGGAAGAACCTTTTCTTTTATATGTTGAAGTAAGATTTTCAGGAATCATCATCATATCTGACAGGTGTGTCTGGACGGAGGCCTGAGGCTGGGTACTTTAAGGGAACTGCGTGGTTTAAACTTCTAAGTAACCAGTGAGGTACTACAGAAGCTGTTTTGTGCTGACTTGGTAAATCTAAGTATTGAAATAACCACCGGCGTTTGGGATTTGTCTGCCCTGTTTTGTTTGCAGTTCACCCTGATTAAGTGACCTCAGCTGGCTCCCACAGGGAGCACCGTCACACCTACACCCAGGCTGTAGGGATCCAGGGGATCTTAGGGGCCTTGAGGTGCACAGATAACTACGTCCAGGCCGTAGGGGTCCCTGGGGGGCTTAGAGAGTTTTTGGGGGGACACACATACCAATCTCCAGGATCTAGGGGTCCTAGGGGGGCTTAGGGGGTTCATGGGGGGCATAGATACCTACGTCCAGGCTGGAGGCATCCTGGGAGTCTTAGGGGATTTTTGGGGGCCCAAGATACCTATGTCCAGGCTGTAGGGGTACCAGGGGGTCTTAGGGGTTCGAGTGGGCACAGATATGTATGTCCAGGCTGTATCGGTCCCAGGGGCGATTAGAGGTTTCGTGAGGGGCACAGATATCTACATCCAGATTGTAGATGTCCCGGTGCGGGGTTAGGGGGGTTGTGGGGGTATAAATACCTACATCCAGGCTGTAGGGGTTCCTGGGGGTTAGGGGTTTCTGAGGGGCACATATACCTACGTGCACACTGGAGTGTCCCGGGGGGCTTATGGAGTCTATATGGGGCACAGATATCAATGTCCTGGCTGTATAGGTCCCTGGGAGGCTTAGGGGGCTTGTGAGGGGCACAGATACCTAAGCTCAGGATGGAGGGGTCTACATGGGGCTTAGGTGTTTGGTGCGGGGCACAGATAACAACGTCCAGGCTACAGGGGTCCCGGAAGGGCTTAGAGTCTGTCATGGAGTGTGGGGGAGTCCGGTCCTGCACCTCTCGTCCTGGGACACACAGTGACTCTCAGCCAGCCAGTAAAACAGAAGGTTTATTGGACAACAGGAGTGAAGGATACAGCAGAGGCACAAGCAGGACCCCGCAATCGAGTCCTTCTGGGGGTTCAGGAAGCTTAGTTCCCAGTTTGAGATTCCCTGAATTCCAACAACCCAGCTCCAAACCAAAACTGAACTACCTACCTCCAGCCGGCCCCTTCCTGTGTCCAGCTTCCCGGGCAAAAGTGATGACCCCTTTCCCCCTGCCTAGCTCAGGTTACAGGCTTAGGTCCGGTCCCTCACCTAAAGTCACCCCCTGCTCTCCCATCCCCCACACAGATAGTCCCTACTCCATCACAGCAATGCCCAGAGCATATCCCACATGGAGCAACAGTGACACCGTGTGGCCACGCAGGGTAATGCAGAGAGCATTTCCCTCACGGAGCAACAGTGACACCGTGTGGCCACGCAGGGTAATGCACAGAGCATTTCCTGCATGGAGCAACAGTGACACCGTGTGGCCACGCAGGGTAATGCCCAGAGAATTTCCTGCATGAAGCAACAGTGACACCATGTGGCCACGCAGGGTAATGCACAGAGCATCACACCTACGTAGAGGCTGTAGAGATCCCTGGGGGGCTTGGGAGGTACAGATAACTATGTCCAGGCTGGAGGCATTTCAGGGGGATTAAGGTGGCTCGTAGAGTCACAGATACCTATGTCCAGGGTGGTCGGGACCCTGGGGGAGTTAGGGGAGTTGTGGGGGGCCTAGGTACTTGTGTCCAGGCTGTAGAGGTCCTGATGGGGATTAGGGGCTTCGTGGAGGACACCAATACCTACGTCCGGGCTGGAGGGGTCCCTGGATGGCTTAGGGGGTTGTGGTGAGCACAATGATCCCTGGGGGTTTAGGGACTTGGTGAGGGGCACAGATACCTATGTATGTCCTGGAGGGGTCCCTGGGGGGGCTTCGTATTATATTGGACACAGATTCCTATGTCCAGGCTATAGTGATTCTGGAGGGGGTGTGCTTAGGGCATCGGGGGGGCACAGATACCTACATCCAGGCTGGAGGGGTCCCGGGGGACTTAGGGGGGTTGTGAGGGGCACAGATATGTACGTCCAGGCTGGAGAGGCTCCGGGGAGGATTAGGGGGTTTGCGGAGGGCAGAGATACCTATCTCCAAGCTCTAGGGGTCCCTGGGGGGCTTAGGGTTTTTTTTGGGAGGCATAGATATCTATGTCCAGGTTGGAGTGGTTCCTGGGGGTTTAAGGGGTTCCTGGGGGACACAGATACCTAGGTCCATACTGTAGGGGTTCCCGGGGTGGATTAGGGGTTTTCTGGGGGCAACAGATACATACGTCTAGGCTGTAGGGGTCCCTGGGAGACTTAGGGGGTTTGTGAGGGGCTGAGATATCTATGTCCAGGCAATCGGGCTTCCAGGGGAATTAGTGTGTTGGGGGGGCACAGATGCCTAGGTCCAGGCTGGAGGGTTCCCGCGGTGGTGGGCTTAGGCAGTTTGTGAGGGGCACAGATACCTGCATCCAGGCTGGAGGGGTCCCTGGGGGACTAAGGGGGTTTCTGGTGGGCACAGATACCCACCTCCAGGCTGGAGGGGTTCCTCGGCACTTAGGGATTGTGCGGGGCACAGATACCTCCGTCCATGCTGGTGGGTCCCTGGCAGGCTTAGCGGGTTCGTGGGGGGCACAGATACCTAAGTCCAGGCTGGAGGGGACCAGGGGGGTCTTATTGGGTTCGGGGGGCACATATACTTATCTCTAGGCTGTAGGGGTCCCTGGTGGGCTTAGGGAGTTTTGGGGGGCCCCAGATACCTAAGTCCATGCTGTAGGCGTCCCTACAGGTGCTTATGGGTTCGTGGGGTGCACAGATACTTATGTCAAGGCTGGAGGGGTCCCGGGGGGTTGGGGTTTCATGGGGGGCACAGATATGAACCTCCAGGCTGTAGGAGTCCCAGGGGGGCTGTGGGGGTACAGATACCTACATCTAGGCTGGAGGGGTCCTGGGGGTATAGGGGGTTTGTGGGGGGCACAGATACCTAGGTCCAGGCTGTCGGTGTCCCGGGGAGATTAGGCGGTTTACTGGGGGCTCAGATACATACAGGCTGGATGTGTCCCGAGGAGCTTAGGGGGTTCGTGGGGTGCTCAGACACCTGTGTCCAGGCTGTAGGGATCCCTGGGGGCTTAAGGGGTTCGTGGGGGTCACAGATAGGTATATCCAGGCTGAAGGGGTGGCTGGGTCGTTTAGGGGGATTGTGGGAGCACAGATACCTATGTCCAGGCTAAAGGGGTAATGGGGGTGCTTAGGGGATCGGGGCAGACACAGATACCTACGTCCAGGGTCTAGGGGTCCTGAGGGGATTGGGGGTAGAGGGGGGAACAGATGCCTACGTCCTAGCTGGAGGGGTCCTGGGTGGTTTAGGAGGTTCGTTGGAGTCACAGATACCTACGTCCAGGCTGTAGGGGTTCCTGGGGCGTTAGGGGGTTTCTGGGGGTCACAGATATCTATATGAAGGCTGGAGGGGTCCCAGAGGGCTTAGGAGATTTATGGGGTGCACAGATACCAATGTCTTGGCTGTAAAGGTCCCAAGGGGGCTTTGCTGGTTCGTGGGGGGCACTGATACCTACATCCAGGCTGTAGGGGTTCCCGTGAGGATTAGGGGGTTTATGGGGGGAACAGATACCAACGTTCTGGCTGTAGATGTTCCTGGGGCGCATAGAGGGCTGAGGTGGCACATAACCCTACATCCAGGCTGTCGGGGTCCCGTGGGGGATTAGGGGGTTCGTGGAGAGCTCAGATACCTACGTCCAGGTTGGAGATGTCCTGGGAAGGATTAGGGAGTTTCTGGGGTGCACAAATACCTATCTCCAGGCTGTAGGGGTCCCTGTGGGCCTTATGGGTTCGTGGGGGCAGAGATAACTATCTCCCATCTTTAGGGGTCGCTGGGGAGGCTTAGATGGTTTGTGGGGGGCCCAAATACCTACATCCAGGCTCGAGAGGGGCTTATAGGGTTCGTGGGTGGCACAGATACCCATGTCCAGGCTAGAGGGGTGGCTGGGGGGCTTAGGGAGGTTGTGGGAGCACAGATACCTAACTTCAGGCTATAGGGGTCTCGGGGGTGCTTAGAGGTCGGGGCAGGCAGAGATACCTAAGTCCAGGCTGTAGGGGCCCGAGGGGATTGGGGGTTGTGGGGGGCAGAGATACCTACGTCCAAACTGGAGGGCTTCCTGGGGGTTTAGTGCATTTGTGGGGGTCACAGATACCTACGCCC
Source organism: Gopherus evgoodei (assembly GCF_007399415.2). NCBI lineage: Eukaryota > Metazoa > Chordata > Testudines > Testudinidae > Gopherus > Gopherus evgoodei. The sequence goes on from NC_044342.1 coordinate 6,522,846, forward strand.
AGGCTGTAGGGGTCCCGGGGGCACCTTAGGGGATTGTAGGGGGCGCAGATACCTAACTTCAGGCTATAGGGGTCCCAGGGGTGCTTAGGAGGTGGGGAGTGCAGATACCTATGTCCAGCCTGTAGGGGTCACTTGGGGGGCTTAGGGGGTTGTGGAGGTAAAGATACCTACATCCCGGCTGAAGGAGTCCTCAGGGGGTTCGTGTGGGTCAGATATACCTACGTCCAGGCTGTAGGGGTCTTGGGGGGCTTAGGGGGTTTCTGGAGGTCATAGATACCTCCGTGCAGACTAGACGGGTCCCGGGGGGATTAGGAGGTTTATGGGGTGCACAGATGACAACTTCCAGGCTGTACAGGTCCCTGGGGGACTTACGGGGTTGTGGGGAGCACATATACCTATGTCAAGGCTGGAGGGGTCCCTGGAGGGCTTAGAGGTTCATGGGGGCACAGATACCAATGTCCAGCTGAGCTTTTCCCTGGGGGCAGCCTGCGCGCAGCTGCGATCAGCTGTTTGCTGGGCAGGCTCCACTCAACTGCTCCCCCCTCCCTGCTCCTGCGGGGGCTGAGTGAGTCCCCCCCCAAACAGCATCAGGGGTCGGGGTGGGTGGGGGTGAGGGTTCAGCAGCAGCACAGCCCACCCCGCTTCCCTGGGGCTGCCCCGCACCTCTCGGGCTGATGGTTCTGCCATGGCCTCCGCGTGAATCACTGCTCCCCGCCCGCCAGGCTCAGCTCCGGCCACAGCAGCATCCGGTGCCCCAGGGAGCCTGGCTAGGCTGGGGCTGGGGGCAGTGGTAGGTTGGAGGGAGGAGAAGCTCCAGATACTGGCAGGGGGCGGGGTGGGAGAGGAGTCGAGCTGGAGTGAAGGAGGAGAAGCCCCGGACTGGGCTAGAGCCACGCTGGGGAGGGGGCGTGGGGGAGGAGAAGCCTAGACCCCAGCAGGAGCTGCAGTGAGGGGGATGAAGGGGGAGAGGAGCCACCCTGGGGCAGGGAGGAGAAGCCCTGGACCCTGGCAGAAGATGTGGGGCTGAAGTTCCCGTCTCGGGAGCTTTTTATCAGGTCTGCGCATTTCATCATTTTATTTCTGTCTTATGCTTAAATTCAGTTCTTTGAGTAATGAGTTCTAAAATGCCTCACCTCTCCTGGCTGCAGTAATTATCATTATTACTGTTATTACCGTATTGTACCGCTTCTCCTCCCCCTAACCTCCCACCCCGAACCCTGAGGCTGTTTGGGGGGGGAAATCACTCAGCCCCCGCAGGAGCAGGAAGAGGGGAGCAGTTGAGTGGAGCCTGCCCAGCAAACAGCTGATCGCAGCTGCGCGCAGGCTGCCCCCAGGGAAAAGCTCAGCTGGACATAGGTATCTGTGCCCCCATGAACTGCTAAGCCCTCCAGGGACACCTCCAGCCTTGACATAGGTATCTGTGCGCCCCCACAACCCCCTAAGCGCCCCAGGGACCTGTACAGCCTGGAAGTTGTCATCTGTGCACCCCATAAACCTCCTAATCCCCCTGGGACCCGTCTAGTCTGCACAGAAGTATCTGTGACCTCCAGAAACCCCCTAAGCCTTCCAAGACCCCTACAGCCTGGACGTAGGTATCCCTGACCCACACGAACCCCTGAGGACTTCTTCAGCCAGGATGTAGGTATCTTTACCCCCACAACCCCCTAAAACCGCAAGAGAAGGATAACCGGGGTGCCAAGGTCTTGGCAATAGATGGAGCTTCCTAAAAGAAAGTACAAAGGAACAGCTTGGCCATTTTTAGCTCTTTTTGCAATAATTGTTTTGAGAACATGTCATGTATCACCCAAATAAGGTAATAACAAATGTACAAGCTCATGTGATAATTTGCGGTTTTAGGCTTTATAAACACAGGTACCTTTGCTGTAAGGTAGAGCGACTTCCCCAGTCGTCTCTCCCTGCATATATGCTTGTATTCTCTGATTAATCAATAAAGGAGCCTCAGGCTGTCTGATCAACTCAACTCGTTGGTGGTCCTTTTCCACAACAATTTGGTGCATTGGCCGGGAACCCACAAGAGGGCTTCTCCTAAAGCGGAGGACCGCAGGCAGTCTCCTTCCAACCCCAGGGCCCAACTAAGGTAAGAAACCTTTTGAAATCTCTAGTGGGGTTGGCAGAGGACCGGTCTGTAGGCTCCGGTTTGGGGTAAGTCACAAGCTGGGTTCGAACTTTTAGCCATCAGACAGTCCTGACGCCCTCCTTTAGGGTTTTAGGTAATGCGAGTCTCTAAAATGTAAAGCCTTACTAAAGGCTCCCGAGGTGTTAAAAGTACTGCCGGCAGCCCCAGACCATGCTTTTCGGTCCGAAGAGTCCTGGTTTGCTCCTGGGCTGGTGTGCCCAGGGAGTGATCAGGGACTCCCCTTCTTACTAGGTCTGGTGGGGATTTAAGTTTTGCAGTGTCTCGCTATAAAGTGCCTGTGTTTGTGTGCGGGCCAAGCGGCCAGAGTGAATGCAGCTGTGGGAAAATGCCCCGAGCCTCCTGCGAAGCGAAAGCTCGTGACCGGGAGTAACTCGAAAGCAAGCCCCACAGCTGAGCTTTGTGTATGTATGTGAGGAGATTATAAAGCTTCCTAGCTGGCAGGCCTTGGTAAGTGGTTAGCCCGCTGGGTGCTTGTGTGTTTCCCCGTCCTTCTTCCCTTCCCTTCCGTCACCTATGACCCCGTGACCGCTCCTCGAGCACTGTCCTTTCAGGACCGCAGGGTCCCTTTTCTGCCCGCTGGAGCCATAAGCTCCCTTCCCTTCTCGGAGAGGAGGGAAGCCCCCAGGAAAACCGTACCGCTGGGTCCATAGCTTCAAAAGTGTCGTTGGCTTAAAGCTGATGCTCTGGGCTGACGGCAGGCGTGCGGGGACCGCGGGTTTTCCGGGAGGAAGCCCGTCCCATCCTTCACCTCCTTCCTTGTAGGTACCTGCTGTTTGGCGGGTCAGCGAAAGCCTACTCCCATTCCTCCTGCCAAGGGCAGGTAAAGAGGCCACTGGTGTTAGAACCGTGGTAATCCTGTTTAGTGTTCCCTTGAATGAGTAACTGGAGTAAAAGAGGGCTGAAGCGAAAATGGGGTCTGGTCAATCGAAAGGGATTCCAATCCCGCCAAAAGGCACTCCTGCTGCTTATATGTATGTGCACCGTGGCCCGTCGACGTGTAAATACTTGCAAAAATGAAATTGGTATACTAGAGATGATCCAAAACTGCAATTCCCTGTGGAAGGCAGTTTTGACCTTAATAGGATTGTGCACCTCAGGGGTGCCCTTGTTGCTAACTCTGTAGGACAGGGACAGTTTAATGCTTATTTTAAGTGGCACGATAAAATGGGTAAAAGACGTCAGGAATCCCAAGATAGGGGGTTGAAAGACACCCAAGAGAAACTAAAAACCCAACTGAAAGAGGCACAGGAAAAATTAAATAGTGCTCAAAATTTGCCAAGTCCTCCTTCTTCAAATATAGTTCCCCTTTGTCCGTCCCAAACACGCCCACAACTGACTGCCCTGAAAAAAATCTATCCTTCACCCCCCTCTGATGAGCTAATTAATCTGTTCTTAGACTACAGACCGTGGCCCAATAATCCTGTACCCGCCCCTAATAATCCTCCCGCATATAGTCCGGGTGACCGGGCAGGGGGTGGGGCCGGATCTGGGGACAAAAGTAAGACGGAAGATAACCGAGGCGACCATCCGGACACCTCTTCATCTCCCTCGGGTTCTGGTAGGCAAACGCCTCCTATGACCTCTTCAAGTGGGTCCACGCCCCGGTCTGACATGTCTGACGACTTAAGAAAAGCCCTTGCCTTCATAACCACTGGGGAGGCGCTTATAAAAGAATGGCAACAGGCGGCACGCAACGAAGACATAGATTGGGAGTGTAGGCAGATTGAATGGGAAAAGGTATCCCCAGAATCCCCGTTACAACGGTTGTCAGGTACCATAGCTAAAATGAGGGAAATGATGACATCACCAAAATATGAATCCCTTCTGAAAAGTTGTTCTCCTATCTCTCTTGCCTCCGACTCTAATGCTGTAGCCTTCCATACCCGCCATAAAACTTGGCTACGTAAGGCTAAGAAAGTAACCACCCCGCCTGAAACCGTCACTAATTTTCCCCTCCGTCAGCTGCCCTCGGGCACGGGAGGGTTAATGACAGTGCATGCCCCTTGGTCACCAGGTAACCTTTACAACCTTATTGAAAAGTTTCCAAAAATCAGGGAAAATCCCGTTAAGTTTCAAGAGCAATTGGAAATAATAGTCAAGTGCTATAACCCCTCACATGCTGATATGCACCAGCTGTTATCAGCTATAGTGCCCAAAAAAACCCTTACCTGCCTCTATGCCAGGGCAGACTGGCCAGTTAATGTTGGCCAAATGTCAGAAGCTAACTATTCCCAAAGAAGAACCAACCTAATTAATGAAATTCTTAATGTATGTCCAAGAAAAACAGACTGGGCCAAAATAAATGCCTGTAAACAAAGTAAGGGAAAAAATCCGGCTGATTATATGAAACGTATAAAGCAAGTGTTTGAAAGGCATTCGGGGATTAATGATGCAAAACGCACAGCCACACAAGCTGTAGTGGCGGCCTTTGTGCAAGAACTCTTGCCAAAGGTAGGAGAACAGTTAAAGGTTAATTTAGTGGATTGGGAAGGCAAAAATCTGGAAAAAATTCTGGCAGCAGCACAGCATTTTCATCGGCAGTTAAAAAAGAAAAAAGATGAAACAGAATCAAAATTAATGGCTTTGCAGATCCAAAGTATCCAAACTCCCGCTGGAAAAGGGCCCAGACGTAGACCAAAACAGGCTGTAACTAAAAATCAACCCTTTGCTGAAAGCAACCCTCTTACTAATCTTGGTTCTACAGCCTGCTTTTCGTGTGGGCAGGAAGGACATTGGAGAGCCAATTGTCCCCAATTGGGAAAAAACCAGTGTAGATATTGCAAAAAGGAGGGACACCTTATTAAAAACTGTCCCACGCGACCTCTTCCTGCCCCGCCAACCCCAGCTCTTAACTACTAGGAAAGCCAGGAGACTAATAACATCGTCGTTGCCCCCCTTGTTCATGTGGACCAAACTGGTCCAACTGTTTCTTGTCTAATAAATGGTGTCCCTACCCCTTGCTTGGTTAATACAGGAGCTTCTAGGTCCACCTTAAAAGCACAAGATTTCTCTACTGTACCTCTTTCCGCTGAGGTTGTAACTGCTGTGGGGGTGGAAAATACCCCTATTCCCCATCCTGTGTCATCTCCCCTATCTATATCTATCGGTCCCCTTTCTGCTGATCATGCTTTCCTTCTCAGTCCGTGCTCCCCTGTAAACCTTTTAGGAAAAGATCTGTTGTGCAAACTTCATTGCACTATCTTTTGCTCTCCAGACGGGGTCTTTTTAAAGGTCCCTGACCCGGCTCATAATAAGGTTTTAGGTCTACTCCAAATTGATCCAGCCCCAGATCGGGAACCCGACCCCAGTCCTTCCTTGTTGCAACAGGAACTACTGGCAAGGGTACCCCCTTCACTGTGGGCTGAGCATGCCAACCAAGTAGGACGCATTTGTTCTGCTCAACCTGTCAAAATTCGTCTCAATCCAAGCAAACCTCTTCCTAGAGTCCGGCAATATCCCCTCTCTCAGCAAGCTGAGGAGGGAATTCGTCCGGTTCTTTCTGCTCTGCTTAAACAGGGAGTCATAATTCCGACAGTAAGTGAATGTAATACTCCCATTCTACCTGTCCGAAAACCCGGAAAAAACACCTGGCGATTTGTACAGGATTTATGTGCTATTAATGCTGCTGTCCTCCCAACTTTTCCGGTGGTTCCAAATCCTGCTACTATTCTCTCTTGTATACCTCCCACTGCTCAGTACTTTTCTGTAATAAATTTGTGCTCTGCTTTCTTTTCTATTCCTATTCGTGTGGATAGTCAGTTTCTTTTTGCGTTTACTTATCAGGGAGCTCAGTATACTTGGACCAAACTACCCCAAGGTTATACTGAGTCCCCTACTATCTTTTCTCAAATCTTAAAAAAAGTTCTAGATAATATCTCATTTCCAAATGGGTCTGTCTTAATACAATATGTAGATAATCTGTTGCTTGCTTCTGACTCCTTGGAAGCTTCAAAAGCGAATACATTGGTTTTGTTCCAAGCCTTAGCTCAAAAAGGTCATAAGGCTTCAAAAGAAAAATTACAACTCTGTCTCCCTGTAGTGCATTATCTGGGCCATGATATTTCTGCAGGAAAACGCGCTTTGTCTTCTTCACGGGTGCAGGCAATTCAAAAGATCCCCAGGCCAGTTACAAAAAAGCAGCTTAGGGGATTCTTGGGAATGGCAGGCTACTGTAGACAATGGATTCTGGGTTATGCGTCTCTTGTACGGCCCTTACAAGATTTAACTCTTAATAAGATCTCTGACCCTATTCCCTGGCCCATGGAAGCAAAAAAAGCGTTTCAACAAATTAAAATTGCTTTAACCAAAGCCCTTGCTCTCGGTTTACCTAATTATAAAAAACCCTTTACTCTCATCTGTCATAAAAAAGAAGGCTCAGCCCAGGGTGTTCTCACTCAGACTCACGAAGAAAAACACAGACCCATAGCTTACTTTAGTTCTTCATTAGATCCGGTAGCAGCTGGGTTACCCCCCTGCCTCCGGTCTGTTGCAGCAGCTGCAATATTAGTTGAAGCCTCCGCCTCCCTAGTTCTCGGCAGTCCGTTAACTGTTGCAGTTCCGCATGCTGTCACCGCTCTCTTAACTAAAAGCAAAACACAGCATCTTTCAAATTCCAGACTCACCAAGTATAAAATGCTTCTTTTAAATGCTGCAAATGTTACTTTGGCTAGGTGCCCGGTACTAAATCCTGCTTCTCTTCTCCCCACGACAACCGATGGGAAACCCCATGATTGCTTATCTGTAACTGCTGAATTATCTGCTCCCAGACCTGATCTGCAGGATATTCCCCTGCAAAACCCAAAACTGATTTATTATGTAAATGGCTCCTGTTTAAGAAATGCGGAAGAACAACTGGTAGCAGGCTATGCTGTATGCAATCAACAAAGTGTTATAGAAGCATTCTCCCTCCCTTCAGTAAAATCAGCTCAAGTTGCTGAACTGTTTGCCCTTACTCGAGCCTGTTGCTTGGCAACCGGAGTGTCTGTTACTATTTACACTGATTCTAGGTACGCTTTCGAAGTAGTACATGATTATGGGCAACTGTAAAAATATAGGGGATTTCTTACTTCTACCGGAGCACCTATTAGCCACGGCCCATATGTTAATGCTCTTTTGTCTGCTTTACAGTTACCCTCTGCTATTGCTGTAGTCAAATGTGCAGCCCATAAAAAACCCCATGACGATGTTACTCGAGAAAATGCACTGGCGGACGCCTCTGCCAGGCAAGCGGCCCTTTCCGGGTCTCCGGCTCCTACTAAAATATTTGCTCTTTGTATGTTCCAGCCCGTCTCTTTAGTTAACTCTTTACAGGATCTAGCACTTACACAAGAGTCAGCATCAGAGGATAAGAAAAATTGCTGGAAACAGTCCGGATGTTCCAAACATCCAGAGGATGCCTTGTGGTATGCCCCAAACGGCCGCCTGGTAGCACCCTTGGCTCTACTCCCACACCTTGCCCGGCTAGCACACGGGCTAGCCCATGTAGGCAAAAAGGGGATAATTGCATCTGTATTTAAATATTGGTATGCTCCAAAGTTTACAAGCATTGCCCAGCAATATTGCCAAACATGCCCTATCTGTATGGCATATAACAGTGGGCGACCGGTTCGAACCACCCAGGCAGCACACCCACCGCCCTGGGAACTGTTTGTAAACATCCAAATAAACTTCATAAGTATGCCTAAGTGTTGTTCATATAAGTACGTGCTTGTGTGTGTGTGCATGTATTCTGGGTGGGTAAAAGCTTACCCATGTGCTAAGGCAAACTCAACCACTGTAGCAAAAAGGTTGCTCAAGGAATTTATTCCCCGCTTTGGTATCCCTGTCTCAATTAACAGTAACAAAAAAACCCATTTCACAGGTCAAATCACTCAACAAATCTGCAAGGCCCTCCATGTGAACCAACGTTTGCACTGTGCTCACCATCCTCAGAGCGCGGGAGCAGTGGAACGGAAAAATGGGGATCTGAAAAACAAGTTAGCAAAACTGTGTGCGGAAACAGGCCTCAAGTGGCCAAATGCACTCCCTCTGGCATTAATGCAAATAAAAAACACTCCCATGCGTAAACATGAATTATCTCCTCATGAGATTCTCATGGCTAAACCAATGAGGATGCCAGTATCCCCGCCTCTGCCCCCTAACTCCCAAAATTTGCACCTCTGTGATAAAAATATACTAGAATATTGCAAAGCGCTAATGAAACATGTTAAATTTATTCATTCACAGGTCCAAAGGGCCCTACCAAATCCAGCTGAGACTGTATGCCATCCTTTGAAGCCTGGTGACTGGGTTTGCTGTAAGGTGTTCCAACGAAAGTCCGTCTTGGAGCCCAGGTGAAAAGGTCCGTTCCAGGTCTTACTAACTACCCATACTGCAGTAAAGTGCCAAGGACTCCCAAATTGGGTACACGCATCTCACTGCAAGAAGGTAACGCCTCCTTTGGATCCCCCCGGTGCCCCGCTTGTTCCACAGCCTCAGCCGGCAACGTCAGCAGGTAAACCTGAGCAAGAACCCAAGTATCGCCTTCGAAGTCGGCAGGTCGTATAAGGCATCATGACCGATCCACAAACCAAGATAAAACAGACTGCACAAGTGCGGAAATGGCTGTTGCCCTCTATCTGGTTTATCACCGTCCTGATGTTTTTTATGTTTCTCCTGAACATTTATAATTCCTACCTACTCTCAGTTGCTGCCCGAAAGACTACTTCACTGCGCTTCCTGTCAACAGTCAAGCCAAAGGTTAAAACAACCACTCCACACTACCCGATGTGTGGGATCGCAGCTAAGGAAAAAAAAAATCACTCCTCGTTCCGCTTTGTGTAACGAACAAAACCTTGCTGCCGAACCAAGGGGAAGAGTAAGAAGGTCTCGGGAAACCTCCACCGCTGAACCAAAAACTCTTACTATAAAGGACGTTAAAAATTGGCCATGGTATAAAAGACGATACGTGATGTGGTATCAGGAAGGCACTTGTGGCCGACAGGCATGGGAATGTGGGGTACACTGGTATTTAGGATTTCTCCCCGGTACGGCTGATTGCAACATCAGGTAAGGCATTGCAGTGGAACCAAGCATGCTCAAAAGTACAGGACTATCTCAATACTATCCTTCTCTCCTTACGCAAGGACCTTAAACAGCAGCGCTGGCCCACTGCCCTTACTAATACATCTGGTGTCCCCCTCGATTTGTGGCCATGAAGGCTTACGTGGAAGTTCTCTAAATGGAGGTGTTGGCGCTCACAGTGTTCCTTCCGGGCTTATGGACCCGTGAAAGGATTTTGGGCCCCCATTTACCGTATCCTTCCAGGCCCTTGGGGCGGTTGTTTGTGGGACTGGGTAATTCATCAAGACCTTTGGAAAATTAAACCCCCTGGCAGTCCCAACCACTTCTTAATTGGTGCCCCGGCTATAGCCCCTGACCTTTGAATAGGTCTAGGTGATCTCTGGACCTATTGGCCTTTGCAGCCCCCACAACTGCAATGCTTTAAAAAACTACACCCAGGAGAGGTAGTAACTGTTCACCACCGAGTATGTTGGGAGGGCCCTGGTACTTTACAAAACCTAGCCTCCCATGACCTACTATCTGCTGACAGCAGTTGCGTTCATATTAATTCCTCAATCATACACGATGTGGCTTTTAATCTCCACACCAGCTCAGGCACTCACAACATTTACTGGCCCGCAGAAAAAGACTATCAGGTTTATTTAAAATTCCAGGTTCCCTTCGACTGCACCTCTGTCGTCCCTGACCGATTTCACTCATTGTTATCCCTCCTACCAGACATTCGATCCATTTCACATTTACAAACCCAAATTCACTATTTAGAAACTGTTTACCAGAAAGCTTTGAACGCTCTTCAAACGGTTCATTTAGTCTCTACCCTCTGTGTTAAAGGTAATGTTCTGTGTCAGTTTACAAAAAGTTTTCAGTCACCCCAAAAACACCCTTGGTATATATGGCTTCTTTTAACCATTGGTACAATTGCCTTTGTATGTATTTGCTGTTGGTGTTGCTGTATTTGCTGGTCGCATTGTACTTGCCCTAGTACTCCTTCCCGTTCCTATCCCCCTCCACAATTGGTTTCTCTTCACCCTGTCAGACCCAAACCGTATTACACACCCACCAACGTCAATAACAATATTTGTGTTACTTTCAGAACTAGCCTCCCTGATAATGTTCAGACCCCTTCCAACACTCCCCAGGAAGGTAACCCTGGCCAAGGAATGGTGAATCAGGAAACAATCGAACAGATTGCCCAGGAGCTTATAAATATCCCCTTATCAGATATTGATGAAGTGTTTGCTGCCGGGGGGGGACCCATTAGCAGCAAACAAAGGAGGGAATTAATAAAGAAAACTAACCCCAGGCCCAAAAGCCGGGTCTTGATCAAGCTAATAATTACATCAAGGCCTTAGGCCTCAATCATACTAACATATAGCAAAGTAAAAAAAGTTGATTTTCCACTAACCCTCCTGAGGCTCACTCTCTGATTTTACTATACACTACTATTATATTACTAAAATGATGCTAAATAAGTATATGCTGCTATATGGGGTCATACTAACCTAAAAGTCCCTAAAATAACCCATCCATCACTGCCAAAAGACTAACAGCTCTCAGGTCATTATAGTTTATCAAGTAGCTCATGCAAGCATAAAAAATAACTCCTAATAACTTGGCCAAAAGAACAAACATGTATTTTTGGACCCAAGTTCCTCAAAATTTGCTTGAGAAAACAGCTGCTCAAACCACAAGAGAAGGATAACTAGGGTGCCAAGGTCTTGGCAATAAATGGAGCTTCCTAAAAGAAAGTACAAAGGAACAGCTTGGCCATTTTTAGCTCTTTTTGCAATAATTGTTTTGAGAACATGTCATGTATCACCCAAATAAGGTAATAACAAATGTACAAGCTCATGTGATAATTTGCGGTTTTAGGCTTTATAAACACAGGTACCTTTGCTGTAAGGTAGAGCGACTTCCCCAGTCGTCTCTCCCTGCATATATGCTTGTCCCTAAGCTTCCCAAGGGACCCCTACAGGCTGGACATAGGTATCTGCGACCCCTCACCTCCTAAGCACCCCTGGGACTCCTATAACCTGAAGTTAGGTATCTGTGCCCCCCACAATCCACTAAGGCTCCCCGGGCCCCCTACAGCCTGGACGTAGGTATCTGTGCCCGCCCCGACCTCTAAGCACCCCCGGGACCCCTATAGCCTGAAGTTAGGTATCTGTGCTCCCACAACCTCCCTAAGACCCCCAGCCACCCCTCTAGCCTGGACATGGGGATCTGTGCCACCTACGAACCCTATAAGCCCCCCAGGGACCTCTCGAGCCTGGACGTAGGTATTTGGGCCCCCCACAAACCATCTAAGCCTCCCCAGCGACCCCTAAAGATGGGAGATAGTTATCTCTGCCCTCCACAAACCCGTATGGCCCACAGGGACCCCTACAGCCTGGAGATAGGTATTTGTGCACCCCAGAAACTCCCTAATCCTTCCTGGGACATCCCCAACCTGGAAGTAGGTATCTGAGCTCCCCACGAACCCCCTAATCCCCCACGGGACCCCGACAGCCTGGATGTAGGGTTATGTGCGACCACAGCCCCTCTATGTGCCCCAGTAACATCTACAGCCAGGACGTTGGTATCTGTGCCCCCCATAAACCCCCTAATCCTCATGGGAACCCCTACAGCCTGGATGTAGGTATCTGTGCCCCCCACGAACCCAAAGGGACCTTTACAGCCAGGACGTTGGTATCTGTGCCCCCCATAAATCTCCTAAGCCCTCCAGGACCCCTCCAGTCTGCACGTAGGTATCTGTGACCCCCAGAAACCCCCTAATGCCCCAGGAACCCCTACAGCCTGGACGTAGGTATCTGTGACTCCAAGAAACCTCCTAAACCACCCAGGACCCTTCCAGCTATGACGTAGGCATCTGTTCCCCCCTCTACCCCAATCCCCTCAGGACCCCTAGACCCTGGACATAGGTATCTGTGTCTGCCCCGATCCCCTAAGCACCCCCATTACCCCTTTAGCCTGGACATAGGTATCTGTGCTCCCACAACCCCCCTAAATGCCCCAGCCACCCCTTCAGCCTGGATGTACCTATCTGTGACCCTCACGAACCTCCTAAGCCCCCAGGGATCCCTACAGCCTGGACACAGGTGTCTGAGCACCCCACGAATCCCCTAAGCTCCTCGGGTCACATCCAGCCTGGATGTATCTGAGCCCCCAGTGAACCGCCTAATCTCCCTGGGACACCGACAGCCTGGACCTAGGTATCTGTGCCCCCTACAGACCCCCTATACCTCTCAGGAGCCCTCCAGCCTAGATGTAGGTATCTGTACCCCCACAAACTCCACCAGAGAGGTCCTTTGGGGCCATCTGCCTGTCCCAAGTCAGGATAAAGGAGGAGGGTTGGGCGTGGGGCTAGCAACTCCACCTCATAAAAAATCAACGTGCTACAGAAACGGCAACAATAGAGACAACAGAGACTTTTACCCTGGAAAAAGAAGGGTCTTCAATTCGAAGATGCATGACGCTGCGTGGTAAAAGCCATGAGGAAGCCACTAAGCCGATTACCCTTCTTGCAACCAGGAGGATTACCATAGGCACATGGAACGTGAGGCACCAGACAGGCACTGCGGTGGAACCCCCAAGGCAAGCGGAAAAGAGGCCGTCCAAGAAACACCTGGCAACGTGACCTTCAGGCTGATAGCAAAAAAATGGGCTATACCTGGAACCAGTTAGAACGAATGGCCCAGGATAGAGGACTCTGGAGATCTGTTGTTGGCGGCCCATACCCCGATTGGGGTGACGGGCGTGAGTGAGTGAGTGAGTACCCCCACAGCCCCCCTGGACTCCTACAGCCTGGACATAAGTATCTGTGCACCCCATGAAACCATAAGCACCTGTAGGGACGCCTACAGCATGGACTTAGGTATCTGGGGCCCTCCAAGCCCCCCTAAGCTCACCAGGGAACCCTACACCCTAGAGATAAGTATCTGTATCCCCCCGAACCCCATAAGACCCCCCTGGACCCCTCCAGCCTGGACTTAGGTATCTGTGCCCCCCACAAACCCACTAAGCCCCCCAGGGACCCTCCAGCCTGGACGGAGGTATCTGTGCCCACCAGAAACCCCCTTAGCTCCCCAAGGACCCCTCCAGCCTGGATGCAGGTATCTGTGCCCCTCAGAAACTGCCTAAGCCCCCCACTCCCTGGGAACCCTCCAGCCAGGACCTAGGTATCTGTGCCCCCTCAACACACTAATTCCCCCTGGAAGCCCGATTGCCTGCACATAGGTATCTCTGCCCCCCACAAACCCCCTAAGCCTCCCAGGAACCCTTACAGCCTAGACTTATGTATCTGTGCCCCCAGAAAACCCCTAATCCACCCGGAGATCCCTACAGCATGGACCTAGGTATCTGTGCCCCCAGGAACCCCTAAACCCCACAGGAACCACTCCAACCTGCACATAGATATCTGTGCCTCCCAAAAAAACCCTAAGCCCCCCAGGGACCCCTAAAGCCTGGAGATAGGTATCTCTGCCATCTGCAAAAGCCCCTAATCCTCCCCAAAACCTCTCCAGCCTGGACGTACATATCTGTGCCCCCACAAACCCCCTAAGCCCCCTGGGACCCTTCCAGCCTGGATGTAGGTATCTGTGCCCCCCGATGCTCTAAGCCCCCCCAGAATACCTATAGCCTGGACTTAGGTATCTGTGTCCCCTACAATACCACTAAGCCCCCCCAGGGACCCCTCCAAGACATACATAGGTATCTGTGCCCCTCACCAAGTCCCTAAAACCCCAGGGACCACTGTGCTCACCACAACTCCCTAAGCCGTCCAGGGACCCCTCCAGCCCGGACGTAGGTATTGGTGTCATCCACGAAGCCCCTAATCCCCACCAGGACCTCTACAGCCTGGACGCAAGTATCTATGCCCCCCATAACCTCCCTAACTCCCCCAGGGTCCCGACCATCCTGGACGTAGGTATTTGTGACCCTATGAACCCCCTTAAGCCCCCCCGGAATGCCTCCAGCCTGGACGTAGCTATCTGTACCTCCCATGACCCCTAAGTCCCCCAGGGATCTCTACAGCCTCTACATAGGTGTGATGCTCTGTGCATTACCCTGCGTGGCCACACGGTGTCACTGTTCCTCTATGAGAGAAATGCTCTGTGCATTACTGTGATGGAGTGGGGACTGTCTGTGTGGGGGATGGGAGAACAGTGGGTGACTTAAGGTGAGTGACAGGACCTAAGCCTGTAACTCGAGCCAGGCATGGGGGAGGGGGTCAGCACCTTTGCCCGGGAAGCTGGACACAGGAAGGGGCCGGCTGGAGGGAGTTAGTTCAGTTTTGGTTTGGAGCTGGGTTGTTGGAATTCAGGGAATCCCAAACTGGGAACTAAGCTTCCTGAACCCCCAGAAGGACTCGATTGAGGGGTCCTGGTTGTGCCCAAAAGCTCTGTTGTATCCTTCGTTCCTGTTGGCCAAAAAAACCTTCTGTTTTACTGGCTGGCTGAGTCACTGTGTGTCCCAGGAAGAGGGGTGCACACACTCACCACACTCTGTGACACCCCCTAAGCCCCTCCAGGACCCCTGCAGCCTGGACGTAGGTATATGTGCCCCTCACCAAACTCCTGAGCCCCCCAGTGACCCCTACAGCCTGGACCTAGGTATCTGTGCCCCCCACGAACCCCCTAAGCCCCCCAGGGACCCCTACAGCCTAGACATACGTGGAACCCTTCTGCCAGACTGAATTGATAGCAGTAAGGACTGGGTTCAATACATAGGAGTCCCTTCCCTACAACGTAATGCAAACCAGCTCGAGCCCCCACCCAGTGACCTGAGAAAATTATACATACGCACCCCTAGGTGCCTCAAAGAGACAATACTTCCCCTCTCGCAAGCACAGAGTTTGGGTGTAGCATAAAACGTTCACTAATGTGAGATAAACAAAATAGCATTAAATTGGGAAAACACCTCAACTAGGCCGTGTCCTTTTCCCTGGGCTCTTGAGTCCAGCAATCCCCAAATCAACCCCAAGACTCCAAAGTCCGATACCTCAAATGTTTCAAGAGTCCAGCAACCCCAAAATCACCCAAAGTCCCACAGCCCCAGAGTTCAAGAGTCTATCTGCAGGGTTTTCCCCCACCAGCCTGGGTAGAAAGGGGCTCCTTACGTGGTCCACTGCCGACTGCCCTGCCTCTCCATGGGATTCTACTTCCGCCTTCCCCACCAGCTGCTCTGCTTCACCAGCCAACCTGTGATCTGCTGCAGCTGTCCCAGAAAACTGCTCAGCTCACCTCACTCTATGGGCTACTCCCACCATTCCACAAACTACTCCTCTCCATCAGCTGCTCTGCTCCATAATATAGCTTCAGACTCCCCCACTAGCTAGCACAACTCTTCAGGAATTTCAGTTCAGGAACCTAGAACTTCAATTCTTAAAAGACTCAAAAATCAGCTCTACTATTCAACTGTTAAAAAAGAAGAAAGTGCAATTGGTGTTTCTAGCTTACCCAAGGAGCCCTCTCCCTTGTCTAGCGAGTGCCACTAAACTGATGGTGAGGATCACTGTCTCAAAGCAGTATCACAGTTTCTCATCCACACAATCAGGGTGACAACACTCCTCATCTCATGCCCCAACAACAAATGAACTGGGGATACCACAGCTGCCAAAGCAACTATCCCAGGCTGCCGTGGCCGTGTCAGGCGGAGTGAGTGTGCCTATGCAAACACGATCAGCCCCTGAAATTCTTTTCCACACTCGCCATAATTCACCACCAGATGTCAGGGTAGAGTTCATCCTGCTTCTGCTTACATAGGTTGTGCCCCCCCACAACTCCCTAATCCCACTGGGACCCATCTAGGCTGGATAAAGGTATCTGTGCTCCCCACAAACCTCTAAGCCCCCCAGGGAACCCACAAGCCCAGATGTAGGCATCTGTATGCCCCACAAACCCCCTAAGACCCAGAGGACCCCTCCAGCCTGTAGGTAGGTATCTGTGACCCCCAGAGCCCCACAAAGACCCTCGGGACCCCTACAGCATGGATGTTTGTATCTGTGACCCCCACAAACCGCCTAAGCTACCCAGGGCCACCTACAATAAGGACGTAGGTATCTGTTCCCCCCCAACACAGCTAATCCCCCCCGGGACCCCTCCAGCCTAGACGTAGGTATCTCTGACACCACGAATCCCCAAAGCCACGACGGGGCCCCTCCAGCACAGACATAGGTATCTGTGCCCCCACAACCCTCCTAAGACCCCCGAAACCCCTCCAGCCTAGATGCAGGTATCTGTGCCCCCCACAGACCCCCTAGGCCACGATGGGACCCCTCCAGCCTCGACATAGTTATCTGCGATCCCCACAACCCCCCTAAGCCCCCCAGAACCCCTCCAGCCTAGACGCAGGTATCTGTGCCCAACACGAACCCCCTAAGGCCCCCAGGACCCCTCTTGCCTGGATGAAGGTATCTGTGCCCCTCACAAACCCTTAAGCCCCCCCAGGATCCCTATAGCCTAGACGTAGGTATCTGTGCACCCTCACAAACATACTGATCCTCCTAGCGACCCCTACAGCATGGACGTAGGTATCTCTACCCCAAAATGCCCAAAAGAAACCCCGGGACCCCTACAGCATCGAAATAGGTATCTGTGCCCCCCCACAACTCACTAATACCCCCAGAACCCCTCCAGCCTGGACGTAGATATTTGTAACCTCCAGGACCCCCTAAGCCCTCCCCACGACTTCTCCAGCCTGGACATAGGTATCTCTGCCCCCCACAAGCCCCCTAAGACCCATAGGGCCCCCACCAGCCTGGTTGTAGTTATGTGTATGCCACACAAACCCCCTAAGTTCCCCAGGGCCCCCTCCAACCGGGACGTAGGTATCTGCGCAACCACAACCACTTAAGTCCCCCAGGGACCCCTCCAGACCATACATAGGTTTCTGTGCCCCTCACCAACTCCCTAAACCCCTAGGGACCACTACAGCCTGGACATATGTATCTGTGCTCACCACAACCCCCTAAGCCATCCAGGGACCTCTCCACCCAGGATGTAGATATTTGTGTCCCCCATGAAGCCCCTAATCCCCACTGGAATGCCTCCAGCCTAGATGCAGCTATCTGTGCCCCCCACGACCCCTAAGCCCCCCAGGGATCTCTACAGCCTCTACATAGGTGTGATGCTCTGTGCATTACCCTGCGTGGCCACACAGTGTCACTGTTCCTCTATGAGAGAACTGCTCTGTGCATTACCCTGTGTGGCCACACAGTGTCACTGTTGCTGCATGCGGGAAAAGCTCTGTGCAATACTCCGTGTGGCCACACAGTGTCACTGTATCTCCAGTCAGGAAATCGATAGTGCCTTACCCTGCGTGGCCACAAGGTGTCACTGTTGCACCATGCAGCAAATGTTCTGTGCATTACCCTGTGTGGCCACATGGTGTCACTTATCAGAGGGGTAGCCCGTGTTAGTCTGGATCTGTAAAAGCAGCAAAGAGTTCTGTGGCACCTTACAGACTAACAGACGTTTTGGAGCATGAGCTTTCGTGGGTGAATACCCACTTCGTCAGATGCATGTAGTGGAAATTTCCAGGGGCAGGTATATATATGCAGGCAAGCTAGAGATAACGAGGTAGTTCAATCAGGGAGGATGATTCCCGTGGGGCCTTTTATCCTTGTTCCAGGGGCCCTACCCCTGGAAACCCTAACACTAGGTCCAGGGGCCGCACCACTGGGGCTCTTAACACTTCCTTCAGGTGCCCAACCCGTGGGGCCCCTAACCCAAGCTCCAAGGGCACTACGCATGGGGCCCCAATCCGAGCTCCAGAATCCCTACCCGTGGGATCCCTAACTCTAGCTCAAGGGTCCCTGCCTGTGGGGCCTGTAACCCAAGATCCAGGAGCACTACCCATGGGGCTCTTTACCTTAGTTCCAGAGGTCCCACCCCTGGAAACCCTAACACTAACTCCAGGGGCCTCACCCCTGGGACCCCTAATCTAAGCTCCAGGGGCCCTAGCCCTTGGTAACCTAACCCTAGCTCGAGGGAGCCTACCCACGGGGCCCCTTACCCTAGCTCCAGGGGCTCTACCTGTGGGATCCCAAATACAAGCGTCAGGGGCCCTTCCCATGGGACCGCTAACCTTAGCTCCAGAGGCCCTACCCATAGGGCCCTTAACATAGCTCCAGGGGACATATCTGTGGAGCCGCTAACCCAGGCTCCAGGGGCCCCACCCGTGGAAACCCTAACACTACCTCGAGGGGCACTAAATCTGGGACCTGTAACCCTAGCTCTAGGGGCCCAACCCCTTGGTCCCCTAACCCTAGCTCCAGGGGCTCTACCTGTGGGGCCGCTAACACTAGTTCCAGGGGCCCCAACCCGGGACCCCTAAACCTAGCTCAAGGGGCCCTGCCCATGGGAACGCTAATCCTAGTTCCATGGACCCCACCCCTGAGGCACTTAACCCTAGCTCCAGGGATCCTACTCCTGGTACCCCTAATCCTAGAACCATGGTCCCTACCTGTGGAGCCCATAGCTCTAGCTGTAGGGGCCATACCTGTGGTGCAACTAACCCTAGCTCCAGGGGCCCTGCCCCTGGGACTCATAACCCTTGCTCCAGGGACACTACTCCTTGGGCCCCTAATTATATCTCAAGAGGCCCTACCCGTGGGGCCCCTAACCCTAGGTCCAGGGTCCCCACTCCTGGGACTCCTAAGTCTAGCTGAAGGGGTCCTGCCCGTTGGGTCCCTAACCCTAGCTCAAGACCCTTGGGACCCCTAACATTAGCTCCAGGTTTCCTACCCGTTGGGCCTCTGACCCTAGCTCCAGAGGCCCTACCCCTGGGACCCCTAACAATAGGTCCAGGGTCCCTACTCGTGAGGGCAATTCCCCTGGAGCCGCTAACCCTAGCTCCAGGGGTCAAACCTGTTGGGACATTAACCCTAGATCCAGGGCCCCAACCCGTGGGACCCATAACCCTATCTCTGGAGTCCCTACCTGTGGGACCCCTAACCCTCACTAAAGGTGCCCTACCCGTCGGGGCCCTAACCCTAGCTCCAGGGGCCCCACCCCTAGGACTCCTAACCCTAGCTACAGGGTCCCATCCCTGGGGACCCAGTCTGTACCTGCATGGCCCTTACCCATGGGGTAACGCACCCTGGCTCAAGGGGCCCTACACGTGGGGCCCCTAACCCCAGCTATACGGACCCTACCCCTAGGACACCTAACCCTAGCACCAGGTTCCCTATCCGTTGGGCCGCTATCCCTAGCTATAGGGGCCCTACCCGTGGGGCTCCTAACCCTAGCTCCAGGTTCCCTTCTCCTGGGCCCCTAACCCTAGGAAAAGAGCCCGCATCCCTGGGGCCCCTATCCCTAGCTCCAGGGGCCATACCGGTTGGGCCTCTAACCCTGGTTCCAGGGGCCCTACCCCTGGGACCCCTAACCCTAGCTCCAGGGGCCTCATTCCTGTTGTCCCTAACCCTAGCTCCAGTGCCCTACCCGTTGGGCCCCTAACCCTAGCTCCAGGGACCTTACCCCTGAAACCCCTAACCCTGGTTCCAGGAGCCACACTCCTGGGACCCCTAACCCTAGCTCCAGGTGCACTAACCCTGGAACCCCTAACCCTAGCTCAAGGGGCCCTGCCCGTTGAGTCCCTAACCCTAGCTAAAGGGGCCTGACCCATGGGACCCCTAATCCTAGGTCCAGAGGCCCCATCTCTGGGGCCTCTAACCTTAGCTCCAAGGTCCCTACCCGTGAGGTCCATAGCCCTAGCTCCAGGGGCCCTACCCATGTGCTCCCCATCCCTAGCTCCTGAGGCCCTACCCATGGGAACGCTAACCCTAGCTCTAGGGGATCTACCCGATGGACCCCTTACCCTAGTTCCAGGGACCCTACCCATGGTGCCCCTATCTCTAGCTCCATGTTAGCTACCCCTGGGGCCTCTATCCCTATCTCCAGGTGCCCTACCTCTGGGACCCCTAACCATAGTTCCAGGGGCCCTACTCCTGGGGCCTCTAACCCTAGCTCCAGGGTCCCTACCCATGGGCCCCTTAACCCTACCTCCAGGGGCCCTATCCGTGGAATGCCTACATCTAGCTCCAGAGTCCCTACCCCTAAGACTCTTATCTCTAGCTCTAGGGGCCCTACCCCTGGGACCCCTAACCCTAGTTCCATGGGCCGTTCCCCTGGGGCCCCTATCTCTAGCCCCAGAGACCCGACTCCTGGGGCTCCTAACCCTGTCTCCAGGGTCCCAACCCGTGGGGCCCCTAATCCTAGCTCTACAGGCCCCAACCCGTGGGGCCCCTAACCCTAGCTTCTGGGGCCCCATCCATTGGGTCCCTAACCCTGGCTCCAGGAGCCCTGCACGTGGGGCTTATAACTCTTGCTCCAGGGGCTCTACCCGTGGGACCTATAGCCCTAGTTCTAGGAGCCCTACCCATGGGACCCCTAACCCTAGCTAAAGGGGCCCTACACGTCTGGTGCCTAACCCTAGCTACAGGGACCCTACCCGTGAAGCCCCAATCCCTAGCTCCAGGGGAACTACTCTGGGACCCCTAACCATAGCTCCAAGGGCACTGCCTGTGGGGCCTCTAACCCTAGCTCCAGGGGCTCTACCCGAAGGGCCTCTAACCCTAACTCCAGGGGCTCTACCCGTGGGACCTATAACCCTAGTTCTAAGGGCACTACCCATTGGGCCCCTAACCCTAGTTCCGAGGCTCCTACCCCTGGGAGTCATTACCCTAGCTCCAGGGGACCTACTCTTGGGGCCACTTGACCTAGCTCCAGGGGGCCAAGACCTTGGCCCCCTAACCCTTGCTACATGGGCCCCACTCCTGGGACTGCTAACATTAGTTCCAGGGGCCACATCCCTGTGCCCCTTACCTGAGCTCCAGGGGCCCTGCCAGTGGGGCCCCTATCCCTGGCTCCAGAGACCCTACATGTGGGGCAGCTAACCCTAGCTTCAGGGGCCCTATCCCTGGAACCCCTTATCCTTGAACCAGGGTCCGTACCCGTGGGGCACCTAACCCTACCTCCAGGGACCCCACTCCTGGGCCCCCTAACCTTAGCTCCATGGGCCCTACCCATTTGGCCCCTAACCGTGGCTCCAGGGGCCCTACACCTGTGGCCCCTAACTCTAGTTTAAGGGGCCCTAACCCGGGACCCCTAACCCTAGCACCAGGGTCGCTACCCGTGGGGCCCCTTTCCCTAGCTCCAGGGGCTGTACTGTGGCGCCATTAAACCTAGTTCCAGGGCCCCTACCCATGGGGAACGTAACCCTAGCTGAAGGAGCACCACACCTGAGGCCCCTAACCATAGCTCCAGGGACCCCATCCCTGCGGCCTCTAACACTAGCTCCAGGGGCCCTACCTGTGGGGCCCCTAACATTGCCTCCAGGGGCCTATGTGTGGGGCCTCTAACCCTAGATCAATGGGCCCTATCTCTGGGACCCCTAACCAAACTCCAAGTGCCCTACCAGTAAGTCCCCTAACCCTAGCTCAAGAGGCCCGACCCGTGGGAGCCCTAACCCTTCCTGTGGGGCCTCTTACCCTAGCTCCAGGAGCCTTACCTGTGGGGCCCCTAACCCAGACTCCATGGGCCCTACACTTGGGACCTCTAACCCTAGCTCCAGGAGCCACATCCCTGGTGCCCCTTATCCTAGCTCCACTGGCCCTACCCGTGGGGTCCCTAACCCTGACTCCAAGGGCTCTATCCATGGGGCCCCTACCCTTGGGACCCATAACCCAAGCTCCAGGGGACCTACCCCTGGGGCCCCTTAACCTAGCTCCAGTGGCCCCAGTCCTGGGATCCCTAACCCTAGATCCAGGGGCTAGATCCCTGGGGCCCCTTACGCTAGCTCCAAGGGCCATACCTGTGGTGCCCCTAACCCTGACTCCAGGGCCCCACACGTGGGGCCCCTCACTGTAGTTCAAGGGGCCATACCCCTGGTACGCCGAAACCGTAATCAGGGTCCCTACCCATGGGGCTCATAGTCCTATCTCCAGGGGCCCTACACCTGAGGCCCCTAACCCTAAGTTCAGGAGCCCCACCCCTGGGTTCCCTAATTCTAGCTCCAGGGGTCCCATCCCTGGGGCCCCTAACCCTAGCTCCAGGGGCCCTATTTGTCTGGCCCCTAACCCTGGCTCCAGAGGCACTACATGTGTGGTCCCTAACCGTAGCTGAATTGGACCTTCCTCTGGGACCCCAAACCCTAGTACGAGGGTTCCTATCCATGGGACCGCTAACTCTAGCTCCACTGCCCCATCCCTGGGGACCCAATCCGTAACTACAGAGTCCTTACCCGTGGGGCCCCTAACCCTAGCTCCAGGAACCCCCTCGGGACAATTTTCCTTAGCAACAGTGGCCCCATCCCTGGGGCCTCTAACACTAGCTCCAGGGCCCCTAACTGTGGGGCCACGAACCCTGGCTCCAGGGGACCTACATGTGGGGTCCCTAACCCAAGCTCCAGGGGCCCTACCCCTTGGACACCTAATCCTAGAACCACGGTCCTTACCTGTGGGACCCCTAACACTACTATCAGGGGCCCTTTCCCTAGGGCCCCTAACCCTAACTCCATGGGCTCTGCCCTTGGGACCCCTTACTGTAACTCCAGGGGCCCTACGCTTGGGACCGGAATCTCTAGCTCCAGGGGCCCTAACTGTGGGACCCCTAACTTTAGCTCTAGAGGCCCTACCCCTTAGACTCTTAACCCTAGCTCCAGGGGCCCTAACTATAGGACCGTTAACCTTAGTTCCAGGGGACCAACTCGTGAGGCACCTAACCCTAGCTCCAGGGGCCCCATCCCTGGGGCCCCTAACCCTAGCTCAAGGGTTCCCATTCCTGGGGCCCTTAACCCTGACTCCAGGCGCCCTATACGTGGTTCCCCTATCCCTAGCTCCATGTGCCCTACACTTGGGGCCTATTACCCTTGCTCCAGGGGCCCTACCACTGGGACCCCTAACACTATCTCTAGGGGCCCTACACGTGGCGCCCCTAACCCTAGCTACAGGGGCCCTACATGTAGGGCCCCTAACCATATCTCCAGGGGCTTAACCCATGGGACCCCTAACCCTAGTTTCAGGGGCCCTAACCCTGGGACTCCTATCCCTTGGATACTTAACCCTAGGATACTTAACCCTAGCTCCAGGTTCTCTACCCCTGGGGCAAGTAGCACTAGCTCCAAGGGCTATACTTGTGGGACCCCTAACCCTAGTTCCATGGGTCCCACCCCTGGGACCGCTAACCCTTGTTCAAGGGGCCCAATCCCTTGAGCCCCTAACCCTATCTCCAGGGTCCCTACCCGTGGGTCCCCTAACCCTTGCTCCAGGGGCCCTAGCTGTGGGGCCCCAAACCCTAGTTACAGGTGCCCTCCCTGTGGGGACTCTAAGCCTAGCTCCAGAGGCCTAACACAAGGGCCCCTAATCCTAGCTCCAAAGGCCCTACCCATGGAACACCTAACCCAAGCTCTAGAGGCTCTATCCCTGGGGCCTGTATCCCTAGCTCCAGGGACCTCACCCCGGGACCTCTTACTCCAGTTCCAGAGGCCCCATCTCTGGGGTCCCTAACCCTAGCTCTAGGTGCCCTACCTTTGGGGCCCCTAACACCGGCTCCAGGGGCTCTACACGTGAGACCCTTAACCATAGCTCCAGAGGCCCTACCCTTGGGACCCCTTACAGAAGCTCCAGGGGCCCGACCATTGGCATCACTAGCCCTAGCTCCAGGGTCCATACCCATGGGGCCCCTAACCATAGCTCACGACACTCATCCCTGGGAACTCTACCCCTAGCTCTAGGGGCCCCATCCCTGGGGCTCCTAACCCCAGCTCCAGGGGCCCCACCCATTGGGTCCCTAACCCTGCATCCAGGGGCCCTAAACGTTGGGCCCCTAACCCTATCTCAAGGGGCCGTACCGTTGGGACCCCTAACCCTAGCACTGAGGTCTCTACCCGTGAGACCCCTAACCCTAGCTCCAGGCGCCCTACCTGTATGCCCCCTAACCCTAGCTTCAGAGGCCCTACCCGTTGGACCTGTAACCCCAACTCCAGAGGCCCTACCCATGGGACCCCTTACCCTAGTTCCAGGGGCCCTACTCCTGGTGCCCCTAACCCTAGCTCCAGGGTCCCTACCCGTGGGGCCCGTAAATCTAGCTCCAGAGGCCCTACCCCTGAGACCCATAACCCTACTTCCAGGTGCCCTACCCCTGGGACCTCTAACCCTTGCTCCATGGGCCGTACCCCTGTGACCCCTATCGCTAGCCCAAGGTGCCCTACCCCTGGGGCTCCTAAGCCTAGCTCCAGGGGCCCAACCCGTGGGGCCCCTATCGATATCTCCATGAGCCCTATCCCTGGAGCCCCTAACCCTAGCTTCAGGGGCCAGATCCGTTGACCCCGAACCCTGGCTCCAGGGGCCCTACATGTGGGGACCTAACCCTAGCTCCAGGGGCCCTACACGTGGGGCCTATTACTCTTGCTCCAGGGGCCCAACACCTGGGACCCCTAACCCTAGCTACAGGGGCCCTACACGTGTGGCACCTAATCCTAACTACAAGGTCACTACACATTGGATCCCTAACCATATCTGCAGGGGCTCTACTCCTGGGACCCCTAACCCTAGCTTCAGGGTCCCTACCCCTTGATCCCCTAACGATAGCTCCAGAGGCCTTACAAGTGGGACCCCTAACCCTAGGTCCATGGGCCTTTCCGGTGTACCCTGAACCCTATCTCCAGGGGCCCTTCCCCTGGGGGCCCTAACCCTAGCTCCAGAGGCTCTACCCTTGGGACCCTTAACCCTAGCTCCAGGGGCCCTACCCGTGGGGCCCGTAACTCTACCTCTAGGGGCCCTACCTGTGGGGCTCCTAACCCTAGCTCCAGAGGCTCTTCCCGTGGGACCCCTAACCCTAATTACTGTGGCCTCACTTCTCGGACCCCTAATCCTAGCTCAGGGCCCCTTCCCTGGGGCCCCAATCCCTAGCTGCAGGGGTTCTATCCATGGGGCCCCTAACCCTAGCTCCGGGGGTCCTATACCTGGGACCCCTATGTGGGGGAGTCCGGCCCTGCATCCCTCTTCCTGGGACCCACAGTGACTCTCAGCCAGCTGGTAAAACAGAAGGTTTAGTGGACAACAGGAATGCAGGTTACAGCAGAGCTTGGAGGCACAACAATGACCCCTCCATCGAGTCCTTCTCGGGGTTCAAGGCGCTTGGATCTCAGCATAGGATCCCCTGAACTCCCATCACCCAGCCCAAAACTGAAACTGAACTGCCCCTCCTCCAGCCAGCCGATTCCTTTGTCCAGCTTCCCGGGCCCACGTGCTAACCCCCTCCCCATTACCTGACTCAGGTTACAGGCTTAAAGATCCTGTCCCTCACCTAAAGTCCTCCCCAGCTCTCCCATCCCCACACAGACAGTCCCTACTCCATCACATCTCTCCCCCCTTTGAGACTGAACTGACTGGGGTCACTCTGCCCAGTGACCTGGGGAAGTTCAGGGCCCCCTCTCCAGGACAACGCGTCCACTATCAGGTAGGCACTTCCTTTCTCACGGACCACGTCCATGTCATGGTCCTGCAGGAGCAGGCTCCACCTCAGGAGCTTGGTGTTGGCTCCTTTCATCTGGTGCAGCCAGGTCAAGGAAGAGTGGTCGGTGTACACAGTGATATGTTGCCCAAAGAGATATGGCTCCAGTTTCTTAATGGCCCACACCATGGCCAGGCATTCCTTCTCGATGGCCGCATAGTTCTGCTCCTCGGGGTAGCAACTTCTTGCTCAGGTACACGATGGGGTGTCTCTCCCCCTTTTCATCTTCCTGCATTAACACCGCCCCCAGTCCCATGTCTGAGGCGTCAGTGAACACCATAAAGGGCTTGTCAAAATCTGGGTTTGCCAGAACTGGGCCACTAACCAGAGCCTCCTTCAGCGCCCAGAGAGCCTGCTGGCACTGCTCGGTCCAGATCACCTTGTCTGGCTTCCTCTTCTTGCACAGCTCAGTGAGGGAGGCGGCTATGGCACTAAAGTGGGACACGAACCTTCGATAGTACCCTGCCATCCCAATAAAGGGCTGGACCTGCTAACTGGTCTGGGGAGAGGGCCAGGCTCTGATCACCTCCACCTTGGCTGGTTCTGGCTTTTGGCAGCCGCTCCCCACCCGATGGCCCAGGTAAGATACTTCAGCCATCCCCATCTTGCACTTCTCAGCCTTTACGGTTAACCCAGCCTCTCGGAGTCGGTCCAGCACTTGTTTAACCTGGGACACATGGTCCTCCCAGGTCTGGCTAAAGACGCAGATGTTGTCAATATACGCCAAGGCAAAACTCTCCATCCCCTGCAGTAGCTGATCCACCAGGTACTGGAAGGTGGCCGGCGCTCCCTTGAGGCCGAAGGGCAGGGTAAGAAACTCGTAGAGCCCCAGAGGAGTGATAAAGGCCGATTTCGGCTTGGCATCTGCGTGCAGCGGCACTTGCCAGTAACCCTTTGTAAGATCCATGGTGGTGAGGTACTGAGCGCCTCCCAGCTTGTCTAGGAGCTCGTCAGGCCTAGGCATGGGGTAGGCATCAGATACAGTGATGGCATTGAGCTTTCGATAGTCCACACAGAACCTGATCTACATGTCCTTCTTGGGGACCAGTACCACAGGCGAGGCCCAAGGACTGGAAGACGGCTGGATCATCCCCAGAGCCAGCATATCCCTGACCTCTCTTTCTAGGTCCTGGGCACTTTTCCCAGTGACCCGGAAAGGGGAGCATCTTATAGGTGGATGTGATCCGGTCTCCACCAGGTGGACAGTCAAATTAGTGCATCCAGGCTGGTTGGAAAACAGCTGTCGGTATAGATGCAGCACCCCTCTGATCTCAGCGTGCTAGGCCAGGGTCAGCTGATTAGAGAGGGGAATTGCCTCCAGGGGGGAACCAGCTTTCGTCCCAGGGAATAGATCCACTTAAGGGTCATCTCCCTGCTTCTCCCAATGTCCACACACGGCCAACACCACATTCCCCCGTCATAGTATGGATTCATCGTATTCACATGGTACACCAGGCGGTGATGAGCCCGGTTTGACAGCTCCACCACATAGTTTACCTCATTTAGTTGCTTGACAACCTTGAAAGGGCCTTCCAGGCAGCCTGGAGTTTGTTTTTCCTTACAGGGATGAGAACCATCACTTGATCCCTGGTGGCGAAGGCATAGGCCCGTGCTGTGCGGTCATACCAGACCTTCTGCTTCCTCTGGGCTCGGGCTAGATTCTCCCTGGCCAGGCCCATGAGCTCGGCAAGTCTTTCCCAGAAGGTCAGGACATACTCCACCATCGACTCTCCATCGGGAGTGGCCTTCCCCTCCCATTTGTCTCTCATCAGGTCCAGGGGCCCCCTTACCCGCCTTCCATATAACAATTTGAAAGACAAAAACCCAGTAGACTCCTGGGGTACCTCCCTGTACGCGAACAGCAGGTGAGGAAAGTACTTGTCCCAGTCCTGCGGGTGCTGATTCATAAATGTTTTTAGCATCATCTTTAGCTTCCCGTTGAATCTTTCCACTAGCCCGTTGGACTGGGGATGATACATTGAGGTCCAATTGTGCTGGACCCCACATTTTTCCCACAAGCACCGGAGCAGGATAGACATGAAGTTGGATCCCTGGTCCGTTAAGACTTCCTTGGGGAACCCCACTGGGCTGAAAATGGTCAGCAGTGCATCTGCCACGATGTCTGCTTCGATAGAGGACAAGGCCACCGCCTCGGGGTAGCGAGTGGCAAAATCTATCACCATCAGGATGTATTTCTTCCCCGACCGGGTCGCCCTGCTGAAAGATCCCACTATGTCTATGGTCACCTTCTGGAAAGGTTCTTCTGTGATGGGTAAAGGCCTCAAAGCCGCTTTCCCCTTGTCCCAGGCCTTCCCCACCTTCTGGCAGGGGTCACAGGATTGGCAGTACTGTCGGACATGGGTAAAGACCCCAGGCCAGTAAAAGTTCTGTAGCAGCCTCTGCCTGCTGTGCCAGATTCCCTGGTGCCCTGCAAGAGGAATGTCATGGGCCAGGTACAGTAGCTTGTGGCGAATCTTCTGGGGAACCACCAGCTGCCTCCTGATCCCCCATGACTCCACTTCCCCGGGGGGAGCCCATTCTTGGTACAGGAACCCCTTCTCCCACAGGAACCTCTCCTTGCAACCTCTCCTCATGGTCTGTACCGCATTGAGGTTAGCCAGGTCCCTTGGCCTCCGCAAGGAGGGATCTTTCTGCAACTCAGCCTGGAACTCAGCAGCTGGGACAGAGATGGGGACCTGCTCTCTCTCACTGGCTGGGTCTTAGGCCGCAGCCTCTCTGAGCTGTGTCCCTGTGCGTTCCCTCCCCACCAGGTTAGAGTCCTGCGCCTCGGGCAGAGTACCTTCTCCGTTGTCAGGGTGCAGTGCCCTGCGCCGACTCTGACTATGGGTCACGACCAGGGCACCTCGGGCGTTACTTGGCCAGACCTTCAGGTCCTCCCCCATTAACACTTCCGTGGGCAAATATGAGTGTACCCCCACGTCCTTGGGGCCCTCCTTGGCCCCCCACTTCAGGTGTACCTTCGCCATGGGCACTTTGAATGGGGTCCCGCCCACGCCCATCAGGGTCAGGTAGGTGTCGGGCACCATCCGATCTGAGGCCACCACCTCGGGCCGGGCCAGCGTCACCTCTGCACCCGCGTCCCAGTACCCAGTGATCTTCCTCCCATCAACCTCCAGGGAAACCAGGGACTCTCTCCGGAGGGGCAGCCCCGCTCCAACCCTGTAAACCAAAAACTCGGAGCCTGGAACATCCAGCCCCCCAGAGGAGCTGACCTGGGGCCCTCCTCCCTCCTTCGCAGGTGGTACGTGGCCAGCCCCCCTTTCCTGCGAACGCTGCCCCTCATCTGGCTGGGTCTCTACCAAGTTCACCCGGTCTGGGGTCAGTCTGCTCAGTCTGTCCTTGAGTCTGGGGCTCTGGGACCGTATGTAGCCCCTCTGGCAACACTGATAGCAACTCATGTCCCGTTGGTCCCCTCGAAACGATCGGTTGTCCCTGACGCTGGGGGTTCCCCTTGGGAGAGAGTTCTCCCTACTCCCCCTTTGGGAGGTCCTGGGATGACTCTCTCTCTGCCTCGCAGCGGGCCTGTTCCTCTGAGACTCCTCCCTGCCACTCCCCGATCAGCTCTTAACAAACTCATCAGCCAGCTGCCCTGCATGTCGCGGGTTCTCTGGCTTATGGTCCCTCAACCACAGCCTCAGGTCGGATGGGCACTGCTCATACAGTTGCTCCACTACCAGCAGTTTAACCAGGTCCCCCTTCTCCCACTTGCTGGCCTATCCCTCCATGCAGATGGCTAGTTGCAGATAGGAGACCTCAGGGGTTTTATCCTGACTCCGGAACCTTTCCCGGTACATTTCAGGAGTCAGCCCAAACTTGCGCAGCAGGGCCTGCTTGAATAGTTTGTAGTTTCCTTTCTCCTCCTCTCCCAGCTGGCGATACAATGCCACGGCATTGGGGTCCAGTAAGGGGGTGAGAACCTGGAGCCTGTCTGCCGGAGCTACCTCGTGCAGCTCGCAGGCCGTCTCCAAGGCATCCAGGAAGTCATCCATGTCCTCCCCCTCCTTACACTGGGCCAAGATGCACTTCTCAAAGCTCCGCATGGTCCTCCCCTCACTCACTGCAGCCGGGGGCCCGCTGCCCCTCTGCCTCACCAGTTCCTGCTCATAATGACGCTGTCGCTCTTTCTCCTCCAGTTCCCGCAGTCTTTGTCTGTCTTCATGTTCCCTCTGTCTCTCCTCATGTTCCCTCTGTCTCTCTTTCTCCTCCCGGTCATGTTTTCTCTGTCTCTCATGATCCTCCAGCTCTCTCAGTTTTAGCTCTCTCTCCCATTCCAGCCGCTTGCACTCCACGGATGCCGAGCGCTGCCGGGATGATCCCCTGTGGCGGGTGAGCTTCGCCAGGAGGATCCCCTGCTGGCCGGGGGTGGTCATGGTGCCCTCTATAGCTGCTGGGCTCCTCCCCGCCCTTCCCCTAGCCATAGGAAGGGGGGGTCTCGGGAAGCCCTCAGCCGCCGGCTGACAACTCCCAGCGGGGACAGACACTGGTGCCTGTGCTGCATCTGCCAGGCTGCTTCCCTCAGAGACGGGGATCAGTTTATTCAAGCGATCTTCTTCCTCCAGCTGGGCAATCAGCTGGTCTTTGGTGAATCTGCCCCTGCGCAGCCCCCTCTGCTTGCATAGCTCCACTACGTCGCACTTGCGCCGCTGGGCATACATCTTCCTGCTGGCCACTCACAGGCCGCGGTGCTTGTCACTCTCCACGGTTTCCTGGGAGACCCCTAGTGCACCAGCCCTTCTTGAGGTCACCACCTCTCTGCCATGGTCGAGTTGCAGACTTCTCCGCCCCTGGGACTGCTCACTGCAATCCCCCGGGGGACCCTGTTACTGCAAAGAGCTTCTCACTGTGCACACACTCCCAGGGGTTAATCACCCCTAAAATCATCCCTTCGTTTTACTGCTCCCCAGCCACTTACTGAGGGAAGCGCCGTCCACAGGGTGCAGTATCTTCCGCCGCTGCCACCAGTTGTCACGGAGTGTGGGGGAGTCCGGCCCTGGACCCCTCTTCCTGGAACTCACAGTGACTCTCGGCCAGCCAGTAAAACAGAAGGTTTAGTGGACAACAGGAATGCAGGTTACAGCAGAGCTTGGAGACACAACCAGGACCCCTCCATCGAGTCCTTCTCGGGGTTCAGGGCGCTTGGATCCCAGCATAGGATCCCCTGAATTCCCATCACCCAGCCCAAAACCGAAACTGAACTGCCTCTCCTCCAGTCGGCCGATTCCTTTTTCCAGCATCCCGGGCCAAGGTGCTAACCCTCTCCCTGCTACTTGGCTCAGGTTACAGGCTTAAAGATCCTGTCCCTCACCTAAAGACATACCCGGCTCTCCCATCCCCCCCACAGACAGTTTCTACTCCATCATACAATAACCCTAGCTCCAGGGGCCCCACTCCTGGGACCCCTAACCTTGGCTCCAGGGTCCCTACCGGTGGTGCCCTAATCAAAAGCTCCAGGAGAGCTACTCTGGGACCCCTAACCCTAGCACCAGGGGCTGTAAACCTTGGGATCTTCACTATAGCTCCAGAGGCCTTACCCGTGGGACTGCCAACTCTAGCTCCAGGGGCGCTTCCCATGGACCCCTAACCCTAGCTCCAGGGGCCCTACCCATGAGGCCCTTAACCCTAGCTGTAGGGGCCCTACCCATGGGGCCCATAACCTGAGCTCCAGGGGCCCCACCCATGGAGCCCCTAACTCTAGCTCAAGGGTCCCCACGCCTGGCACCCCTAACCTTAGCTCCAGGGACCCCATCCCTGCGGCCTCTAACCCTAGCTCTAGGGGCCCTACCCGTGAGGCCACTAACCCTGGCTCCAGGGGCCTTACGCTTGAGGCCCCTAACCCTAGCTCAAGGGGCCCTACCCGTGGGACTCTTATCTTCGTTCCAGGGGCCCAACTCGTGCTCTCCAGGGGCCCTTCCCGTGAGGCCACTAACACTGGTTACATGGGCCCTACACTTGGGGAACCTAAACCTAGCTCCCGGGGCCCTACCCTTTAGACCTCTAACCGTAGCTCCAGGGTCCCTACCCGTGGGACACCTAACCCTACCTCCAGGGGCCCTACCCTTGGGGCCTCTAAATCTATCTCTAGAGGCCCTACCCCTGAGACCCTTAACCATAGCTCCAGGGGCCCTATCCCTGGGAACACTAACCCTAGCTCCATGGGCTGTACCCCTATCCCTAGCCCAAGGTGCCCGACCCCTGGGGCCCCTAACCCTAGCTCCAAGGCCCCAACCCGTGAGTCCCCTAACCCTAGCTTCAGGGGCCCCATCCATAGGGCCCCTAACCCTGGCTCCAGGGGCCCAACACGTGGGGCCCCTAACCCTAGCTCAAGTAGCCCTACACGTGGGGCCTACAACTCTTGCTCCAGGGGCCCAACCGCCAGAACCCCTAACCCTAGCTACAAGAGCTCTACACGTGTAGCACCTAACTCTAGCTCCAGGGGCACTATGCATTGAACCCCTAACCATATCTCCAGGGGCTCTACCCCTGGGACTCCTAACCCTAGCTCCCAGTGGCCCTACCCCTTTGTCATCTAACAATAGCTGCAGAGGCCTTACCAGTGGGACCCCTAACTCTTGCTCCAGCGGCCCTTCCTGTGGACCCCTAACCCTATCTCCATAGGCCCTTCCTCTGGGGGTCCTAACTCTAGCTCCAAGGGCCCTACCTGTGGTGTCCTTAACCCTAGCTCCAGGGGCCCTATCCATGATGCCCATAACTCTAGCTCCAGGGGCTCTACCCGTGGGGCTCCTATCCCTAGCTACAGGGGCCGCATCCCTGGAACAACTAATCCAGGGTCCAAGGGCAACATCCTTGGGATCTCTAACCATAGCTCTAGGGGCCCTTCCCGTGGGGCTGCTTACCCTAGCTCCAGGGGCCCTACCCGTGGGACCACTAACCCTGGCTCCAGGGGCTCTACAATTGCGGCCTCTAATCATAACATCAAGGGCCCTACCCCTTGGACCCCTAATTATAGAACCAGGGTCCCTACCCTTGGGGCCCCTTACCCTAGCTCCAGGGGCCCCACCACTGGGAACCCTATCCCTAGCTCTAGGGGCCCATTCCTGGTGTCCCGAGCCCTAGCTCCAGGGGCCCAACCCGTAGGGCCCCTAACCCTGGTTCCAGGGACCCTACACGTGGGACCACTAACCCTAACTCAAGGAGCCCTAGCCCTGGGACCCCTAACTCTAGCACCAGGGTCCCTGCCCGTGAGGCCCCTAACCCTAGCTCCAGGGTCCCTACCTGTGATCCCCTAACAATAGCTATAGGGACCCCACCTCTGGGACCCCTAACCCTAACTCCAGCACCCCATCTCTGCATCAACAATCCCTAGCTGCATGGACCCTACCCGTGGGACCCCTATCCCTAGCTCCACGAGCCCCAACCCGGAGGCCCCTAACCCCAGCTTCAGGGGCCCCATCTACTGGGCCCCTAACCCTGGCTCCAGGGGCCCTACATGTTTGGCCCCTAAACTTAGCTCCAGGAGCCCTGCACGTGGGGCCTATAACTCTTGCTCCAGGGGCCCAACCCCTGGGATCCCTAACCCTAGATATAAGGGCTCTACATGTGTGGTGCCGAAACCTAGCTACAGGGGCACTACACATTGGACCCTTAACCATATCTACAGCGGCTTTACCCCTGGGCTCTAACCCTTGAACCCCTAATGATAGCTCCAGAGTCCTTACCAGTGGGACCCCTAACCCTAGCTCCAGGGACCCTTCCTGTGGACCCTTAAAATTAGCCCAAGGGGCCATTCCCCTGGGGGCCCGTAACCCTAGCTCCAGAGGCCCTAACCTTGGGACCCCTGACCCTAGCTCCAGGGGCCCTACCCGTGGGCCACTAACAGTAGCTACAGGGTCCCCACCTCTGGGACCCCTAAACCTAACTCCAGGGCCTCATCTCTGGGTCCCCAATCCCTAGCTGCATGGACCATACTCGTGGGGCCCCTAACCGTAGCTCCAGGGGCACTATACCTAGGACCCCTAACCCTAGCCTAAGGAGCCCCACTCCTGGAACCCCTAACCCTAGCTCCAGGGGCCTTACCCGTCGGGCTCCAATCCCTAGCTCCAGGGATTTTACTCTGGAACCCCTAACCCTAGCTCCAGGGGCTGTAAACCTTGGGATCTTGATCATAGCTCTGGAGGCATTACCAGTGTGACCACTAACCCTATCTACAGGGGCCCTTCCCCTGGTGCCCCTAAACCTAGTTCCAGGGGCCCTACCTGTGGGGCCATTAACCATACCTCCAGGGGCCCTACTCCTGAGACCCCAAATCCTAGCTCCAGATACCCTTCCTGTGGGACCCCTAACCGTTGCTCCAGGTTCAATACCCATGGGGCCCCTAACCCTTGCTTAAGGGGCCCCACCCATGGGACCTCTAACCCTAGCTCAAGGGGCCCCATTCCTGTGGTCTCTAACTCTAGCTCCAGGGGCCCTACCCGTTTGGCCCATAACCATGGCTCCAAGGGCCTTACATGTGTGGACCAAAACCCAAGCTCAAGGGGCCCTATCCCTGGAACCCCTAACCCTAGCACCAGGGTCCCTACCTGTGAGGCCCCTAACCCTAACTCCAGGATCCCTTCCCATCGTACCCCTAACCCTAGCTACAGGGCCCCACTCTGGGATGCCTAAGCATAGCTCCAGGGGCCCCATCCCTGGGGCCTCTATACCTAGCTCCTGGGGCCCTACGCGTAAGATTCCTAACTCTAGCTCGATTGGCCCCACTCCTGGGACCTCTAACCCTAGCTCCAGAGGCCATGCCCGTGGGACCCCTAACCCTAGCTCCAGCGCCCCTAACTCTGGGGCGCCTAACCCTAGCTCCAAGGTCCAGACCTGTAGGGCCCCTAAACCTAGCTCCAGGGGCCCTACCAGTGGGCCCCATAACACTGGTTCCAGGGGTCCTACACGTGGGGCCCTTAACCCTATCTACAGAGACCCTACACGTAGAACCCCTAATCCTTGCTCCAGGAGCCCTACCCCTGGGGCCCCTAGCACTAGCGCCAGGGGCCATACCCGTGGGGCCTCTTACCCTAGCTTCAGGGTCCCTACCCGTGGGGCCCCGAACGATAGCTCCAGTGACACTACCATGTACCAATAAACCTAGCTCCAGGGGCCCTACCCCTGGGGCCCCTAACCCTAGCTCCAGGATCCATACCCATGGGACCCCTAACCCTAGCTCAAGGGGCCCCATCTCTGAGACCCTTAACCCTAGCTCCAGGGGTCCTACCCGTGTGGCCACTAACCCTAGCTCCAGGGGCCATACTCATGTTGCCCCTAACCCTAGCTCCAGAGGCCTTACCCATGGGATCCCTAACTCTAGCTTCAGGGGCTCCACTCCGGGAACACTAACCCTAGCTCCAGGGGCCCCTAACCCTAGCTCCAGGAGCCCTACCCCTGGAGCCCAGAACCCTAACTCCATCAGCCCTACCTGTGGGGCCCTAATCCGAGCTCCAGGGGCCCTACCCGTGGGAGCCCCAACCCTAGCTCCAGGAGCTCCGTTCCTGGGGCCCCTGACCCTAGTTCCAGGGGCCCTACACGTGGTGCCCTGAACACTTGTTCCATGGGCAATATCCTTGGGACCCAAACCCTACCTGCAGGGGCCCTACCCGTGGGGCCCATAACCCGATGTCCAAGGACCCCACGTGTCTGGCCTCTAACCATATCTCCAGGGGCTCAACCCCATGGGAAACCTAACCGTAGTTCCAGGGTGTCATAACCTAGTCCCAGATTTGGACCTTAGCGTCCAAAATATGGTGGTTAGCATGAAAACCTCCAAGCTTAGTTACCAGTTTGGACCTGGTAAAGCTGCCACCACCCAAAAAATTAGAGTGTTTTGAGGCACTCTGGTCCCCTCAAAAACCTTCCCTGGGGACCCCAAGACCCAAATCCCTTGAGTCTCACAACAAAGGGAAATAAACCTTTTCCCTTCACCCCTCCAGGTGTTCCTGGAGAGATATACAGAAGCAAGCTCCATGAATCTAAACAGAGGGATTCCACGCTCTCTATTTCCAGTCCTGGAAACAGAAGTACTTCCCTCTTCACCCAGAGGGTATGCACAGTCAGGCTAGTAAATCTAACACACACACAGATTTCCCCCTGACTTCTTCCTCCCACCAATTCCCTGGTGAGCACAGACTCAATTCCCTGGAGTCCCCCACTAAAGAAAAACTCCAACAGGTCTTAAAAAGAAAGCTTTATATAAAAAGAAATAAAAATACATAAAAATGTTCTCTCTGTATTAAGGTGACAAATACAGGGTCAATTGCTTAAAAGAAATATGAATAAACAGCCTTATTCAAAAAGAATACAATTCAAAGCACTCCAGCAACTACACACATGTAACTACAAAAAACCAAACCTATCTTTTTGTACTTACAACTGGGAAACAGAAGATTAGAAAGCAGGAAATAGAAAAATCCTTCCCATAGCCGAGAGGGACAGATACAAGACAAAGGAATCAGACACAAACTTCCCTCCACCCAGATTTGAAAAAGTCTTGTTTCCTGATTGGTCCTCTGGTCAGGTGTTTCAGGTTATTTCTTTGCAGGTGAAAGAGACATTAACCCTTAGCTATCTGTTTATGAGACAGGGGCCCTAACCTTTAGGCCCCTAACTCTAGCACCAGGGGCCTTGCTCTTGGGAACATAATCCCAAGGTGCAGCGTCCACTAACTTTAGCTCCAGGGGTCCTACCCTTAGAGACTCCATCCCTAGCTCTAGGAGCCCTACCTGTGGGGCCCCTCACCCTAGCTCCAGAGGCCCTACTCATGGGACCCCTAACTGTAGTTCCAGGGGTCCTACCACTGGGGGCCCTAAACCTAGCTCCAGGGTCCATACCCATGGAGTTCCTAACTTGAGCTCCAGAGGCCCCATCCCTTGGACCCTTAACCCTAGCACCAGGGGCCCTACCCGTGGGGCAGCTAACCCTAGCACCTGGGGCCTTACCCGTGGGCCCCCTAACCCCAGTTTCAGTGACTCCTCCCCTAGGGCACCTAATGCTAGCTCCAGGTGCACTACCCGTGGGGCCTCTAACCCTAGCTCCAGAAGCCCTACCGGTGGGATCCTTTAATCTAGCTCCAGGAACCCTGAATGTGGGGCCCCTAATGCTAGCTCTAGGGGCCCCACCCCTGAGACACCTACCCCTATAACAAGAGGCCCCAACCGTGCGGCCCCTAACACTAGCTCAAGGGGCACTAAGCATTGGACACCTAACCCTAGCTCCAGGGGCCCCATCCCTGGGGCCTCTAACTCTATCTCCAAGGACTCTACCCGTGGGGTCCCTAACCCTAGCTCCATGGGCCCTACCCGTGGGACTCCTAACCCTTGTTCCAGGGGCCCTACCACTTGGGTCCCTAGCCCTAGCTCCAGGGGCTCAACCCGTAGAGCCTCTAAATCTATCTCCAGGGGCTCCACCTCTGGAAACCCTTACCCTAGCTCAAGGAACCGATCCTTGGGGCTCCAAACCCTAGCTCCAGTGGCCCTACCCATGGGGCCCCTAACTTTAGCTCCAGGGGCCCCATCCCTGGATCCCCTAACCCTAGCTCCAGGGGCCCTACCGGTGTGAACCCTATACCTACCTCCAGGGTCCCTGCCCATGGTGCTCCTAGTCCTATCTCCAGATGCCCTACCAGTGGGACCCTTAACCCCAGCTCTAGGGGCCATACCCATGGGTCCCCTAACCCTTGATCCAGGGGTCCCATCCCTGGGCAACCAAACCCTGGCTCCATGGGCCTTACCTGTGGGACCGCTAACCCTAGCTCCAGGGGCCCTACCCGTGAGGCCCCTAACCCTTGCTACAGAGGCTCTAGCAGTGGGACCCCTAATCCTAGCTCCATGGGCCCTATCCCTGGCTCCCCTAACTCTAGCTCCAGGGGCCATAGCCGTGGGACCCCAAACCCTAGCTCCAGAGACCTTACGCCTTGGGCCTCTAACCCTAGCTCCAGGGGCCTCACCACTGGGAACCCTATCCCTATATCTAGGGGCCCATTCTGGGGTCCCAAGCACTAGCTCCAGGGGCCCAACTCGTCGGGCCTCTAACTCTGGATCCAGGGGCCCTACACGTGGGACCACTAACCCTTACTCAAGGAACCCTAGCCCTAGGACCTCTTACCCTAACTCCAGGAGCCCCATACCTGGGGTCCCTAACAATAGCTCCAGGGGCCCTACCCATGGGGACCCTAACCCTAGCTGCAGGGTCTATACCCGTGGGGCCTTTCAATCATGCTCCAGGGGCCCTATCCGTGGGCCCCTAACCCTAACTCGAGATGCCCTACCCATGTGACCCTTAACCCTAGCTCTAGGGGCCCTAACTCTGGAGTCCCTAACCCTAAGTCCTGAGGCCATACCCGTGGGGCCCCTAAACCTAGGTCCATGGGCCACACCCCTCGGACCCATAACCCTAGCTCCAGTGGCCCTACCCCTGGGGCCCCTAACCCAAGCTCCTGGGGCTCCACTCCTGGGACCGCTAACCCTAGCTTAAGGGCCCAATCCCCTATCTGCAGGGGCTCTACACGTGGGGCCCCTAAACTTAGCTCTAGGAACCCTGCCCATGGGGCCGCTAACACTGACTCCAGGGGCCATACCCGTGGAGCCCCTAACCCTAGCTCCAGGGGCCCCATACCAGAAACCCCTATCATTAGCTCCAGGGATGCTATCCCTAGGGCCCCTAACCCTAGCTCAAGGAGCCTTACAGCTGGGGACACTAACCCTAGCTCCAGGGGCCCCATCACTGGGGCCCCTAACATTAGCTCCAGAGTCCCTACCTCTGGGACCCCTAACCCTAGCTCCAGGTGCAGTACCCCTGGGGCCCCTAACGCTAGCTCCAGGGGCCATACCCGTGGGGCCCCTAATCCTAAATCTAGGGGTCCCATCCGTGGAGCCCCTAACATTAGCTCCAGGTGCCCCATACCTGGGGCCACTAACCCTAGCTCCAGGGGCCCTACACATGGGTCCCCTAAACGTAGCTCCAGGGGCCTTACACGTGAAGCCCTTAACCATAGCTCCAGAGGCCCTACCCCTGGGACCCCTAAGCCTAGTCCCGGGGGCCCTAACTGTGCGGCCCCTAACCCTAACTCCAGGGACCTTACTCATAGGGCCCCTATCCCTAGGTGCAGGGGCCCTTCAACCTGGGGCCCCTATCCTTAGCTGCAGGGGCCCTACCAGTCAGGCCACTAACACTATCTCCAGAGGCCCTTCACGTGGGACCCCTAACCCAAACTCCAGGGATCCTACCGCTTAGGGCCATAACCCTAACTGCAGGGTGTCTGTTACAGCTATCCCCTATTCCATTTTGTTTCTTACAGCTGTCCCCAGACTCCATTTTGTTTTCTGTTCTCCTGTGGCCGCCCTTCCCTGGCTGTTAAGTTGTTTACCAGGGCCACTGCCCTTCTCAAAGGGAGGGCCCCTTAAGTTGTTTAACAAGAGCCATTGCCCTTCTCAAAGGGATGGCCACTTGTGCTGCGTGCTAAGTGGGACCACTGCCCTGTTCAAAGGGTTAGTCCTGTTATCACCTCGCTGAGCCTGGGCTTGGTGTAGGGTAGGCAATGTCCAGAGCTGCAAGACCTAATGAGTTTTTAAGGTCCTGGGCATGAGTCATAGGCCTCATGTGCTCTTGAGTCACCTATTGCACAGGACTATGTCCAGGCATGTCTCTGGGCTTACCTTCAGTATTTTCCCTGTGCCCCCTCCCCTGTGACAGAGGAAGCCTATCAGGATTACTGGTGGGAAACTGCCCAAGTTTGCCTTTAAAACCAGACATTTTTGAAACACACCTCAGAAAGATTCCTGCATTGCTGCCTGGTCTGATCAGCCAGGGGTTCTGGGGGGTCCTTTCTCCGCTCTCGTTTTATTTTTGAGCATACCCCCATTTTCTGAATGCCCCCTCCCACGAAGAATGAATTGCTACCTGAGAGATCTCCTGATTATTGAGACTGTACCGAGCCCTCCTTGCCTCTTCTGATGTTGCTGCTGCTTCTGCCTTTGCTGCTGCCTTGGGGACTGGTAAGTATCCCTCTGTAAAACTTTCTATACTTTTATTTTATTATTTTAGCTGCTGGCTCTGTTTCCCCAGCACACAGACTCAAGCTAAACCTTGGTCTGTGTCTTAAAACCTCTCTTAAACTCCAGGGCTCTTTGCCGCTAAAAATAAGTTTGTGCCGCTGCTAAGCTCTGCTCCTGTGGGCTTTGCCTTGGGGCTATCTGCTTTCAGCTGCATCCACCGCTGTAGCCACCATCCCTTGGCTTCCTTGGGAGCTGGGTCCTGGACACATACCACTCTGCCCTCTGTAACCTCCCATAGCATAAGGTGCACCATAGGTCTTGTTTTTTTTAGTTTAATAAGTCATAGTTTGTTAAGATTGTAGAGCTTGTAAGTTCACCTGCCTTGCTATAGTTTACTGTTTTGTTGCTCCGTATAGTTGCTTGTTATAGCTTTGCTTAGAATTGTGATATTTGTTGTTTTGCCTAGTCGTTGGTTAAGATAGATAAGGATTTTTGCTGCTTAAATTCGCCTTCCTGCTGTCCCGATCTCTCCCTGAACTTTCCCGTGTCTGTTTTTCCCCCGCTCCAATCTCCTCCTCTGTGTGCTCCTCTGTGTCTCCCTGTTATAACCCTTTGCTGCTTTTCCCCCGCATCTGCACTCCCTCCGAACTTCGCAACTCCTTGCTGCTTCCCCCCCTGCGTCTGCATCACCCTCCGAACTTCCCAAACCCCTTGCTGCTTCTCCCCCTGTGAAACTTCCCAAACCCTTTGCTGTTTTTTTTACCTTTGTTTTTGGTGTCCGCTTGTTGCTTAAACCTCTCTCTAGCCCTTCTTTACACTTCTCTGCTGCCCCTCCCCTACCGAAGATCACCATCACACTGCTCCGTTGTCCTCACCCTGCAGGGCTTCAGAGTCTCTCGCTGCTTCCAGCCGCTCGTCTGCATACCACTAATCACTCACTCCCCCCCCTCCTGTTTCTTGACCCAGCCTTTATATTGATATTGTATTGTTGTACTGTAACTCACATTTTACTTGTAATTATAACACCCCATTGGTTGCCTCCACTTTTCTGATATACTTTGTATTTTCATTGATGTCACTGTGTTACACTGTGTATCTAGCTATTAACTCATATAGAAGCTACCATTTTATTTTGCATTTCTTTTGGGTACGCTTTGCATTTCCACACTCTATCTAGAGTTGCTTATTGACTGTACTGTATCCCATTGTGCTGAACCCCACTTGCTGTAGCCCACTATTAGAACTCCCTACGCTGTTCAATAGGAAGAACCCCCCCCATCGTTGTCTATTGTAAACACCCTATACACCCCATCCCATCGTATTTCATTATTCAATTCCCACCACTTCCTTTTTTTTCCTTTAATAAAGAAATTAATTGGAACCCCAGCCGTGTGGTAATTGCTCCCCAAGATCCCATATACCTTCAGGCATGGACACAGGGGTCATACCCATGGTGCCCCTAAAACTAGCTCCAGGGGCCCCATATCTGGGGCCCCTAACCCGAGCTACAGGAGACCTACGGGTGGGGACCCGAAATCCAGCTCCAGGCGCCCTACCCATGGGGCCCCTAACCCTAGTTCCAGAGGCCCTACCAATGGCACCCCTTACCCTAGCTCCAGGACCCCTACAACTACTGCCCCCAACCCTAGCTCCAGGGGCCATACCCGTGGATCCCTTAACCCTAACTCCAGGGCCCCACCTCTGGAACCCCTAACCCTAGCTCCAGGGGCCCTAACCCTGGAGCACCTAACCCTAGCTCCTGGAGCCATTGCCATGGGTCCCCTAAACGTAGCTCCAGGGGCTCCACCCCTGGGACACATAACCCTAGCTCCAGCAGCCCCATCCCTGCGGCCCCTAACCCTAGCTCCAGGGGCCCTACCCATAAAGCCCCTTACCCTAGCTCCAGGGGCCCTACCCACGTGGCCACTAAACGTATCTCCAGGGTTTCTACCTGTGGGACCCGTAACCCTAATTCCAGGGGCCCTAACCATTTGGGACCCTAACCCTAGGTCCAGGTGCCTTACTCGTGGGGCCTCTATCCCTAGGTGCAGGTGCCCTTCCCCTGGGGCCCCTAACCCTAGCTTCAGGGGCCCATCCCTGCGGCTCTGAACCCTAGCTCCAGGTGCCCTATGCATGAGGTTCCTAACCCTAGCTCCAAGATCCTGATCCCTGCGGCTTCTAACACTAGCTCCAGGGCCCTACCTGTGGGGCTCCTTACCCTAGCTCCAAAGTCCCTCTCTGTGGGACCCCTAACCCTAGGTCCAGGGCCTCTACCCGTGGGGCCCCTAAATCTAGCTCAAGAGGCCCTTTCCCTGAGACCCTTAACCCTAGATCCAGGGGCCGTACCCCTGGGACTCCTAACCATAGCTCCATGGGCCGTACCCCTGGGGCCTCTATCTCTAGCTCCAGGGGTTCTACCCCAGGGGCCCCAAACCAATCTCCATGGGCCCCATTCCTGGGGCCCCTAACTTGGTTGGTGTAAGGTATGTGTACCTGGTTGTGTATGCTCCCTCTGAGGGTCCTAAGCACCACTTTATCCCTCTTTTTCTCCACTCTCCCCTCCCACTGTATAATAACAGAGCTAATTTTGAGTCCATTAGCAGTCTTGTCACATGCTGCAGAGCTGAAATCACTGAGAGATGTTTTAGGGGTGCGGAGGCCCTGACGACTTATTGGTGAGTGGCTAGCAGAGAGGTGTGGCTAGCACAGTGGCTAGTGGAGAGTTGCGGCTGGTGGTGAAGACTACAGCAGAACCCCACAGAGAGGCCTGGAAATCGGACATTGACACAAGCAGAGGAGCATGTAAGGTGGCCCCATACCTCTCCTCCTTCTAGCCAGGCTGGGAGGTAAACTTTGCAGATGAACTTCTGAACTCTGGGGGCTGCGCTGACCAAGGACAGAAACTGTGGGTGGGGTGACTGTTGGGTTGCTGGACTTAAGAACCTAAGGAGAAAAGGACACTGACAAACTTACTTGTGGGTGTGTCTTTTGCTCGTGGTTTGTGTTATGAACCCTGTATGTGGTGTTTCCTCACATAATGCTGTATTGTTTCCCTCCTTTAATAAAAGGCTTTTACTACACTCAGAGTCTGTGCTTGCAGGTAGGGAAGTATCGCTTTTTAAAGGTGCCTGGGGAGTGGTATGTTATTGTCCCAGATCACTGGGTGTACACTCAAGCCAGTTTTGCATTGTGTTATTGAAAAGGAACCCCCAGAAACTGAACCCAGCCCTTGTTGCTGCCAGCTCTGACTGGCAGAAGGGTTACACAAGTAATAGCAAGTGAATTACCAAGCAAAATAAAACAAAACATGCACGTCTAAGCCTAATACAGTAAGAAAGTGTTACAGATGACTAATTTTAACTCCATTAGGAGTCTTGTTACATGCTGCAGATCTTAAATCACTGATACCTGGGTCTGAGCATTAGACCTACTTTGGGCTAGTGGTTCTGAGTGCACCAGCACTGAGGCTCCCCTCACCCTCAGAGATGTTTCAAGAAACTTTTTTTACAGACTAGCCTCCTTCTAGTCTGGGTCCAGCAATCACTCACCCACCCTGTGGTTACTGTCCTTTGTTCCAGTTTCCTTCAAGTATCCCTTGGGGGTGGAGAGGCTACCTCTTGAGATAGCTGAAGAGAAAATGAAGGGGTCTCCCAGGGCTTTACATAGTTTCTCTATTGTGGGTGGAAATCCCTCCCTTCCCCTATGTAGAATCCCCTCTACAAGATGGAGTTTTGGAGTCACCTGGGCAAGTCACATGTCCATGCATGGCTTAGTTCTCTTCAGAAATGTTCCCAGGAAAGCTCAGATATGGATTGGCATCTATCAAAGTCTATTGTCAGCTTAAGTCTTTCCTGACTGGGCACATATTAAAAATAGTCTTTTCTCAAGAAGCTGACCAAATGCTTCACTGAGGCTACTTAAAATCAAACAAGTACACAGCCAATATTCATAACTTTGAATAAAAAAATGATACATGCAAACAAATGGGATGAATATTATCAGTAGATCATAACCTTTGCATAGTTACATGTTACATGGCATAGGTAACATAAAACATATTCCAGTTATGTCATATATACATTCATAAGCATATTTCTAAGAAGCATTATGGGGTGCAACATCACAGCATGATCCTCTGTTATTTGGAGAGCCACAAGAAGAAATGCAGCAGCAGGGAAATGTAATGTTTTCATGGAGGACAGTTTGCTGTGGGACATAGTGCAAATCAATTCAACATTGTTGGTAGCATTCACAGAGCCGTGGTAGATCATAGAATCATAGAATATCAGGATTAGAAGGGACCTCAGAGAGGTCATCTAGTCCAACCACCTAGTCAGA
Source organism: Gopherus evgoodei (assembly GCF_007399415.2). Taxonomy (NCBI): domain Eukaryota; kingdom Metazoa; phylum Chordata; order Testudines; family Testudinidae; genus Gopherus; species Gopherus evgoodei. The sequence continues at coordinate 6,566,927 of NC_044342.1, forward strand.
GCAGGACCAATCCTCAATTAAATCATCCCTGCCAAATGGTGGAGCACAGCTTCTGGACCCAAGAAACAAGCACTGACTGGTGGGATCTGTAGCCTTTTATTTTATCTCCAGTGAATTTAGTTAATTATATTAATTTACTATTAAGTAATTTTGTATTATATTACCATGGTTCTGTCTCTGTTGGCTACAGTTTCAAGCTCAGATTGAAAGGTAACTCTGTCATTTGTCTCAGATCTAGTCTCCAAGAACACACAAAGAGCAAGGAAAGTAACACAAGCCATTCACAAGAACAATGTCTAGTCTGCCTTATCCATTTTATTAAAGTTACCAGCACGGTTATGATTACCTAAGCATATAAAATTCCTAAAAATACTCATGCATATGTCATGCTCACATCCTCCTAGAAAATCTTAGGATCTGAGGGTTTCCTCAATAATTGATCATCAACAGAGAGATGTTTCCTGCTGGAGTTTTTCTGAGTTAACTCATTTTTACCATCCAGGACACTGTTTTTTATAATGTGATGCTGACTATAGATAATACACTGCTCATGTGCATGCAAAGGTCAGCCCTCTTTTTCCTTATCTGTATTGTGTCCCCCAAGAATATTGGGGTATCCTGTTTTTCACAAGAGTTTTAAAGTCCCTTTTATTCTCATTAGCATTTATGCACAGCATGTACCCTGTGGTTAGGGCATGTGTTAGAAAAATGTGACTACTGGGTGTCTTATAACAAAAAATGAATCTTGCAGTTAATTTTTCGCAATACCATCCATTGGCCCATCTTTTCCCGTAACCTTATGGCATCAGGATATACTTTGGTCACCTACTTATGTCAAGCATTTCTTAAATCTAAAGCCTTGTATGGCTAAGCTAAAATCTTGCATGCCTCAGCCTGTAGGCCTTGCATTTCAGCCATATTCACTTAGATATCTAATGCATACTTCTCCCTTCTAACTACCAATCAATCTTATCCTTCTATAATCCTACAACTTAAATCTATTCAATGTACAATGATTACATTTGACATGATAATTTAGTTAATCATCACATCACACAATAAATGAATGATCAAATGAAGCAATTGACTACAGATTGCTTCATAACGCAGATCTGAGGCGACAAGCAGTAGCTGTGGAACTTACAGAAGCAGAAGGCCACATTCTGGTTTTGTGCCGAGTTTGCCCCAGCCCTCAGCCACCGGAACGAATGCTGCATTGGCAATTGAGAGGGCACTGCGCTCTGGTTTGTTTCTGGCCAGTGGGCAATTATTTTGGAGTTGCAAAATATGCAGTGGGGGCCATTGTTACGCAAGTGTGCAGGGCCACAAATCATCTTCTGCTACACATGAGTGTGACTCTCAGTAATGTGCAAGACAATGGGCATGGATTTGCAGCAATGAGGTTCCCGAACTGCAGCGGGGCAATAGATGGCTTACGTATCCCTGTTTTTGAACCAGCCTACCTTGCCACATAATATAACAAAAGAAAGGGCTACTTGTCTATGGTCGTGCAAGCATTGGTGGATCACCAGGGATGCTCCACTGACATCAGTGTTGGCTAGTCAGGGAAGGTGCATGATGCTTGTATCTTTAAGAACACAGGACTGTTCAGAAAGCTGCCAGCATGGACTTTCTTTCCCAACCATTAGATTACCACTGGCAAGGTTGAAATGACAATAGTGATCTGGGAACTTAGTCTGCCCCTTGCTCCTCTTGCTCATGAAGCTGTCCAGTGGCCACTTGGACAGCACCAAGGAAAAATTCAACTACCAGCTCAGCAGGTGCAGAATGACCATTGAAGGGCTTTTGGTAGATTGAAGGGACGATACCATGGTTTTCTCACAAGATTGAACCACGATGAAAAAAATACCCAATGGTTATAGCTGCCCGCTGTGTCCTGCATAAGATCTGTGAGGCAAAGCAGGGTGAGAGGGATGCCACAGGGGTGGCAGGCAGATGTGGAGTGGTGGTCTGCTTAGTTTGAACAGCCAGATACATCGGCAATTAGAAGAGCACAGTGCAGAGCTATGAGGCAGAGGAAGGCCTTGAAAAAACATTTTAACAAGGAGCCACAGTGACACTTTGCAGTGATTCTTAAGTTCCTACCACTGTTAGGAATTGTGTGGCACCTGGTGCGCATTTATGATTATAAGACTGTTTGTTAATGCAACTATTCATTTGGCAGTGCTTCCTGTACTTTAATAATGATTATCTTATGTTTGTCCCTGGCCCCAGGAGATCTGTTGCCCTGTGCAATACAAATAGCGGGTGTTCTCAGTAGAGCTAAGCGTTCTGGATCAAGTGGTGAATTCATAAAGACAAGCTATTTTTCTCACAAGCCAAAACCAGTGCATAGAACCTTTGCACAACTAAAAAAAAAAATACAATGAAAACATCTGAAATAAATTAAAGAAACAGAACTTTACATGGGGAAAGAACATCCTTGTCCATTTTGGCTTCATATACAGCAGCTGTGGCTCTCACAGATCAGTGTATGTGAAGCTGAGGGTTTCCTTACTGTTCTCCCAGGTAGAGCGGTAGGGGTATTAATGTGGTTCTGATGCCATATGTAAAAATTGAGCTGGGGTGTAGGGAGGTTTGCAATGGACTTCTCCATTGACTGAAAAGGGAGGTCAGACCATGACTGTTGAACCTGTAGGTCCACAAGAATCTGCAGCATCTCTGTTTGCTGCTGAATAAGCCCCCTTATGTCTTGGGGCATCTCCCTCTGCTTTTCCTGCTGGGACTCCTGTGCCTTGCAGCCTTTTTAATTTGTGTAGCAGTAATGCAAGGAACCGACAGGCCTCTCTCCTGTAAGACATTGACTTAGGCAGTTTAGCACAAGTAGGCCTACCACTCTTAGCATGTATCAAATGGCCTGACTGTTACCCTAGATTTTGGGGAACTGGGAATAGCTTGCTCAAGAGAGGGAACTGGTACATAACGATACCGGGCAATCAAAGGAACACTGAACTGATACTGGGCTTGGATATTTTAGGATTGAATCATTGGCTGATGTTTACCCACAAACTTACTTTCGCAATAGGTGACATATATGATAATGAACTAAAGGAATATGTTAACTTATAGGATACAGGTACCCCAAAATGACGAGGGTGGGGAAGTTAGATATGGACTGGGAGTTTAGGCATCTGAATGGTCATGATAGTATCCAGCCCCTCTAACAGGCCAGGCAGGGCCTAAATTTTCCATCACTGACTCTTTGTGCTTAGAATCTACCACCCACCTTTGGCACTGGGTGTCTGGCCCATTGGACTCATTTGTCTTGCCAGGGACAGGGCTGACCCTGTGTCTCCTACCACCAGGTCCCAGAGGAAGGGTGTGAGTATATATTGAGCAAGGGATGACACCAAAGACATTCCTCATTCTATATTACTGCTTTTTGTTTATGTCGTTTGGAGCTTCCTTGTCTGTATGAGGTGTTAATAAAAGTAGGCTAAGGCGTTGCTTTGCCCTCAGTGCCAATGTCTTTGCTGTACAACCCAGAGTTCCCCATACAATAATGAACTTCTTAGCAATTAGCAACCAATACAATTATAAACCATTAACAGGGCTGGATTAATGCAGGGGCTCTGGGGGCTGCAGCCCAGGGCCTCGGGTTAATAGGGGTCCTGCAACAGGCCAGCAGAGGGGGTGGGGCAAAGGGGACAATTGCCCAAGGGTTGAGGTGATTTAAAAGAGCTCGGGGCCCCAGCCGCTGTCAGCAGTGCAGTGGGACTAAGGTGACTTCCAGCACACCCTTGCTCCACACCGCTCCCGGAATCAGCCAGGGCATCCCTTTGGCCCCTGGGTGGGGTGTGTCTCCGCGTGCTGCTGGCAATAGAATGCTGTGGAGGCCCTCCGCCTCCTCCCCACATATCCTCCCAAACCCCTTCCAGAAGGGTGTGCCTGTCGCTTTTGGAAGTCGCCCAATTTAAGGCCCAATCCCGTGACCCTCTCCTGCATCTCCACCTCTTACCCCCTCCTAAAGCTCACACGCCCTCCCACATCCAAACTCACATAAATATGTCTGAAATTTGGCTCTGGAAGCCCAGATCCTGCATCCCTTTGGACAGGGTCCCCACAAAATCTAATAGCCCCAGGCCCACAGGAGAGTTAATCTGGCCCTGAGGGTTAAAGAATCAGGCTACATCCTTTCTCCTGTCTGTTTCTTTTCCCTTCTCCAGGCTATCTGCAATGTTCACCCTCCAGGTCCTCTGTATACAGGCCAATGCAGCCCTGGCTTACAGGATCTCACTGGATGTGTCATCCTGAGTCCTTTTCTTTCTCCTCCTTACCTGGCCAGGTGTTCTGAGAATCCCTAGTGACACTTCTGCTTCGCAGTGACCGTGCACAGCTCCACTCCCCAGTCCCAGCCATGAGTGAGTATGGCCCATCAGGGGTGAGAAAGTGGGAGGGGGCAAATGTAGTGGGAATTGTTTGGTTGCATGAAACTATGTGTATAGGGCAAGGGCACTGAATGCTGGCACAATTTTCAACAGTTGGTGCTGATATTAGCCTATGGTAAAAAGGCTCAGAGAGCACAGCTGTTGCTGGCATGCTGAAGCTCCCAGGGCTGTATGCTGCTAGCCTGTTAACCCAATGGCACCTGCTGAAGTTATCACCAACTAGGGTGGGAAAGTGTCCTAGTGCTGAGGAAGAAATGAGGCCACCATCCCTAGAAAGCTTCAGGAGAGGGTTGCAGAGTACCTCCATGAACGTTGCCTTGAGATCTCTGAAGAGGGTTCAAGGGACATCCCTATGTATGTAAACAAACAGATCCACATGGTCTGCCTTGATCTAACTCTATAGGTAAATAGGAAGCAGATAACAACTCTACCTTCCTTGGTTGTACCACTACTTCTTCTAGTCCAAGGAAATTCATACAAAGTCGAAAGCTGTGTCCCGCTAAGTGAGGGGGAGGGGCATCATCAGTACATGATTATTATAGGAAATCCATTCACACACCTGGAGATTTGCCAACTTCACCAGTTCCCAGGGGTGTGCTCGACCCCCGCTCTGTCCCAAGTCTTGCCCCCACTCCACTCCTTCCCCCATCCCAGCCCTGCCTCTTCTCACTCACATCCCATTCCACCCCCTCCTTCTCTCTTCCTGCCTCCGCTCACTCCCTTTCCCCCTTTCCTCCCTGCCGCAGTGCCACCTGACTGTTGCTGAACAATGGGCAGGAGGCACTGGGAGGGAGGGTGAGGAGCTGATCAGCAGGGCCCACCAGCGGGTGGGAGAGCATGGGAGGGGCGGAGGTGATCCAGGGGGCTGATGGTGGGTGCTGATCACCCACTATTTTTTTTGTGGGTGCTCCAGCCCTGGAAGACACACAGAATCATTTTCCATGCACACTTCCTTGAGATGCCTTCATCTGCACTGCCAGGACCGACTGTACTGTGGTGGTGTTTCAAACATGTTCTGGCTCACAGCATAGCTGGACCCCCTGTTCATAAGTTGCCCCATCATCCACCTCCTCTTCCTCCTTGCTGTTTGTGGCAGTGCCCTGTGACTCTGGCTCCTCTGAGGTATCCACGGTGGTGTGTGGGGTAGTGATGGGGTTTACTCCAAGTATCTCATGTTGCAATTTGTATAAGCAGCAGGTCAGTGGCTTAGTGTTGGATTGCCTCTTGACGTCCCTGGTCTTCTTGTATGCCTAGCAGAGCTCATTCTTTCAATATAAGGAAGAGCTGCAGATATTAGCTGGCTTATGCTGGTGAAGTAGAGATATTGGCTTCTGTCACAAGAATTCCAAACAGTTTGTAAACTTTGTGTCATCTCAGCAATCTGGGATCATTTCCAAAGACTAAAACTGCTAACGGAGAATCCAAGAAAGGCAGAACACATGATACCACAAATGGAACAGGCTGGTGGCAATATCAAAAGGCTCAGATTATTATTTCAAAAAAATATGCAACACAGAAAAAAAGTAAGAGACAAAACTCAACCCATTATTTTATGACAATACATAACCATATTTTGACTGGACCAGCTGATCACTTGTTTAACTGGTTTGTTTTTCATAGGAAAAGTGGATTTCTGAAGATATTACCCATAGCGGATGAATAATCAGGACTACAGCCCATTTAAAATCAATAGTTTTCAGACTGGTGTTTTTCAGTCTTTTGAACAAATCCAGAAAAAAAAAGAAACTTTCCATTGGGGACAAAAATTATCTGCCATCTCTACTAAACAGATCCTGCCTTTGTTTCGCTAGAGACATTCAAAACATCTGTCTGAATGAAATAATAAATGAGGGATATAAAAAATATAGATTAGGAAGTTCTTATAGTTATAGCTCAAACAACCTAATAAGTGTTCAGAAAATGTGTGAACAAGTACTTAAAAATGCAAGAGGAAAACAGAAAATAAAATTTATTATCACTTAATACTCAACAGAAAACGGTCAAGCCAACTGGTATGTTTCTGATATATTTATTTTCAGTTGGAAAGGTGACGATGAACTGAAGATGAATAGCCTGATTTAAACCCACAGAGGCCAATGGGAACCATTCTGTTTACTTGAGTGGGCGTTGGCTTTGTTTCTTAAATTTTGTTTGAAAGCCCTCAAACTTAACTGATTATTAATGTCTACAAATCAGTAAAGATATAGGCTGGGGTTTTCAAGGCATCTTATCCAATTTAGATGCTCAACTCCCACTGTCTTTCAACAAAGATTGGATGTCGAGCTGCCAAGTCCACCTTTGAACATCTCTCCCATTTGCAATAGTGTTATATACTTTCCTCACTCTTCCTGTATCTCCTTGCAAAATAAGAACCCTTGGCAGCCAGAGGTAGAGAGACTGAAATAACACTGGGAATAAAAAAAGAATACTTTAATCTCCCATCATGCACTTGACTGTATTTTTTATTTGGGAAAAGACAGCTGGAGCTCAGAATGGGATTTAAAAATATATATACTTAGAGGAAGATAATGGTCTGGTTCAAATTGCATCGCACTGTAGAAATGAATGGCCCTCTAGAAATTGACACTGGCTGAGGACCTGCCATCTTTTACCTAAATAAATACAACTCTAAAAATAAAAAAAATTTGGACCATGTAGATGGTTCCGTTTTGGCTAATGATTTGTTTTGGTCCCATTTCAATCAATTTCTCTGAAACACTCTATACTTCTGCAGAAATTTCCTCTGTGCCTCCTTGACCTCTTTGTTTCTCAGGCTGTAGATGAGGGGATTGTTCAGGGGTGTCAAGACCATGTAGAAAAAAGAAAACACTTTGTTCGGGGCTCTGAGTGCACCAGTGTTTGGTAACATGTAGACAATCATTAAGGTCCCATAGAAGATTGTAACCACAATTAGGTGGGAGGAGCAGGTGGAAAATGCCTTTTGCCTCCCAGACATGGAAGGGATCCTCAGAATGGTGGAGATGATATAAACATAAGATGTCAGGGTCAACAGAAATGGGAGAACAATGTCTATGGAGGAGAATATGAGGGTTGCCAGGGTCACCAAACTGGTGTCGCTGCAGGAGAGATTGATCACTGGGGTGAGGTAAAAAAAAAATGATCAATTTCATTAGGGCCACAGAAGGCTAATTGTGACACCAAACACATTAATATGGTAAGAACTATGAATGAACTTAGCCATGATCCACCTGCTAGTTGGATACAGAACCTACCATTCATACGGGTGACATAGTGAAGGAGTTTACATATTGCTAAGTATCGATCATAAGACATCACAGCTAGCAAATAACACTCAGTGGTCACTAGGAAACCAAACAAATAAAACTGCACAATGCAGCCTGTAACCGAAATGGTCCTGTCCCCAGTCAGGAAACTGGCCAGCATCCTGGGAAGGATGGTTGAGTTGCAACAGATCTCCAAGCAGGACAAATTTCTGAGGAAGAAATACATGGGGGCGTGAAGGTGCCGATCAGTCACAACTAGTGCTACGATGAGAGTGTTTGCAGCCATGTTGACTATTAAGATCACTAGAAACAGCAGGAAGAATAGAATCTGCAGTTCAGGAAGATTCCCAAATCCCATAGGGATGAATTCTGTGACAGATGTTTGATTTTCCCCTTCTCCTTTCTCCATGAGGTGTGTGTAGGTTTCCACTTTCGCCATTCTCTGTGTGATGTAATTGGTGATTGAGAAAAAGCAATAATCATTTAGGGGGGTTGTTGTACGGTTAAAACTCAGTCAATTTCCTTCCATTTTTTCCATACAAATTGAGATAGCAAATTTGATTGGAGTTTATATTCTCTGTCAGCCAAGGGACTGCTTCACACTCAGGTATTGAATAGGGCAGTGGCTCTCAATCAGAGGTACTAATCCCTTGGGAGTATGCAGAGATATTCCAGGGGGTAAAACAACTAATCTATGCATTTTCCTAGTTTTACAATAGGCTAAACAAAAAGCTAGTGAAGTCAGTACAAACTACAATTTCAACCACACAAAATAAGAAAGTCAGCAATTTTCCAGAAATAGTGTGCTGTGACACTTCCATATTTTTATGTCTGATTTTGCAAGCAAATAGTTTTTAAGTGAGGTGAAACTTGGAGTACACAAGACAAATCAGACTCCTGAAAGGGCTACAATAATCTGGAAAGTTGGAGAACCACTGGCATAGGGTATTGGGATACAGATTCCCCTTCAGCCCACCCAAATAGCAGAAAAACTGTTAATTTATCACTTTTCCACTAGGACTGTAGATTATTTGCAGTTAACTCAAAAAATTAGTCACAATTAATTGCCATTTTAATTGCAATGTTAAACAACAGCATACCAATGAAAGTTTATTAAATATTTTGGATGTTTTGCTACATTTTCAAATATATTGATTTCAATTACAACACAGAATACAAAGTGCACACTGTTCACTTTATATTATTATTTTATTACAAATATTTACATTTTAAAAAAATAAAATAAATAGTATTTTTCAGTTCACCTATTACAAGTACTGTTTATCATGAAATTGCAACTTACAAATGTAGATTTTGTTGTTACATAACTGCACTTAAAAACAGAACAATGCAAAATTTTAGAGCCTACAAGTCCACTCAGTCCTACTTACTGTTCAGCCAATTGCTAAGACAAACAAGTTTGTTTACATTTATGGTAGACAATACTGCCCATTTCTTATTTACAAAGTGAGAACAGGTGTACACATGGGACTTTTGTAGCCGGCATTGCAAGGTATTTACATGCCACTTATGCTAAACATTGATATGCCCATTCATGCTTCAGCCACCATTCCAGAGGACTTGCTTCCAAGCTGATGACACTGGTTAAAAAAAATATGTTAATTAAATTTGTGACTGAACTCCCTGGGGGAGAATTGTCTGTTTCCAGCTCTGTTTTACACGCATTCTGCCATATATTTCATATTAGAGCGGTCTTGGATGGTGATTCAGCACGTTTATTTTAAGAACACTTTCTCTGCAGATTTCACAAAACACAAAGAAGGCACCAATGTGACATTTCTAAAGATAGATACAGCACTTGACCCAAGGTTTAAGAGTGTGAAATGCCTTCCAAAACCTGAGAGGTACCAGGTGCGGAGCATACTTTCAGAAGTCTTAAAAGAGCAGCACTCCAACCCAGAAACTACCGAATCCAAACCACCAAAAAAAAAATCAACCTTCTGCTGGTAGCATCTGACTCAGATGATGAAAATGAACATGCATCGGTCCGCACTGCTTTGGATTGTTATTGAATAGAACCCATCATCAGCATGGATCCTCTCGAATGGTGGCTGAAGCATGAAGGGACATATGAATCTTTAGCGCATCTGACATGTAAATATCTTGCTATGGAGGCTACAAAAGTGACATGATAATACCTGTTCTCAGTTTCAGGTGACTTTGTGGACAAGAAATGGGCAACATTATCATCTGCGAATGTAAACAAACTTGTTTGTCTGAGTGATTGGCTGAACAAGAAGTAGGATTGACTGGACTTGTAGGTTCTAAAGTTTTATATTGTTTTATTTCTGAATGCAGTTATTTTTGTACATAATTCTACATTTGTAAGTTGTACTTTCATGATAAAGAGATTGCACTACAGTACTTGTAATAGGTGAACTGAAAAATACTATTTATTTTATTTTTTAAATGTAAATATTTGTAATAAAAATAAATATAAAGTAAGCACCGTACACTTCGCATTCTGTGTTATAATTGAAATCAGTATATTTTAAAATGTAGAAAACATCCAAAATATTTAAATAAATGGTATTCTATTATTGTTTATCAGTGTGTTTAATGGCATGATTAATCACAATTAATTTTTTTTAATTGCTTAACAGCCCTATTTTCTACACCTGTTCTCAACTTCTTTCATGCATCGATGTATAGATATAAAGACCAAAAGGGAGAATTATATCATCTCATCTGATGTCCACTAGGACACATGGCAAAGAATGTCCTCAGTTAGCTCTGCACTAAGCTCAACTAATTGTGTGGGGTTAAAACATATTTTCCAGAAATCTTCCAGGGCCAAATTTCAAATATGTTTATGTGACTTGTGGGAGTTTCAAAAGCCTCTGGGAAACTTGATTTAAATTCATTAATTTATTCATATTTATTTTATTATTTATTATTAATTAATAAATTAAATTGAGTTAAATGAGTTTTAGACAGCTAAATGCTCTTAAAATCCCATTAGATGACTAAATACCTTTGAAAATCTGGCCCAGACTGACTTGCTCAAGGCTGTATGGGAAGGCTGTGGTAGATCAGAGAAGAGAAACTAAGGGCTAGTCTAAACTAGAATCATTAGAGTGATGCTCCTGTACCGATGTAGTTGCACCGCTGTCGCGTTGCTAGAATGGAGATGCTCTATTCCACCTCCTCAAGCAGTGGTAGCTGTGTCATCAGAAGAGCTTCTCCTGCTGACATAGCGTTGTCCACACTGGTGCTTAGGCATGGGCGGTGCATGAACCTCCCCATTTGGGGAGGCTATCCCCCTGCCCTGCCCCTTCCACCTAGGCCCCCCCACTACCCCACCGCCCCACTCTCACTCCCAGGAGCCAGAGGAGCCCAAAACCACCCACCATAGCTGGAGAGTTCCAGCCCACCCACCCAAGCCACCTGAAGCCCCAGCCAACCTGCCCACCTGAGCCGCCTCCAGTGCCTGCCCGCCCAAGCTGCCCTGAGCCCCAGCCACCTGGAGGCTCTGAACCCCGCTGTGACTCATGCCTGGCAGGGAGCATTAGCAGAAGTTTAGAGAGTCTTATCCTCCCTCAGCACCTCTTATATGCCACCCATGCACATAGGTTGGTGTAACTTACGATGCTCAGGGGGATGACTTAATCACATCCTGAGTGACATAAATTATACCAAAGTAAGCACTAGTGCATGCAAGCCCCAAGTCACCCAATGACAGACGAGGGCCATAATCACTGAAGCATCCTTCCTCTTAAAAACTGAGAAGGAGCAATAAATGGCCAGGCAATGTTTGTTACACAAGTGCCCCTGCTTCCTAATCTGTAAGGATTTCCAGGTGCTATTCAAGGCAGTGCCAATTTACTACGTGGCCTGCAGAAATGATGCATGTTTATGTTCTAAAGAAAGGCATGGAAATGTAAGCAAATCCCAGACTCACTTTCCTAAAAAAAACAGGCATGACAATAGCCAAGGGAGGTGTCGTAAACAGATAGTTAAGGGTTAATGTCTCTTTTACCTGTAAAGGGTTAAGATGCTTAGTGAACCTGGCTGACACTTGACCAGAGGACCAATGGGGGTAGAAGATACTTTAAAATCTTGGTGGAGGGAAGTCTTTGTGTTGTTTGTGTTGTTCGTTATTCGCTCTTGGGTGTAGGGACTTATCCTCCCTACTCTGATGGAGTGCGGCGCTGGACCGGGTTTGTGTCCGGGCTCTTCGCGTAGAGCCGCCGCCTCCTCGCTGCCTCCTTGCTCCCCCCCCGGGCCGGTCTCTCTGCTGCCGCCGTCCGGGAGAGGAGGCGAGCGGCTCGGGCCGCGGCCCTAGCTCCTCGCTCCCTCTCATGCGCTCGGACGCCGGGCGCTGCTGGGGCCCCGGCTGGGCAGCGCGGGGAGCCCAGGCGGCTGGGCTCGGCGCCGCTCCTGCTCTGATCTTGGGTAGGTGTGGGTCCCTGCGCAAGGCGCTCCGCGGGCAGAGGTGGGCGGCAGCTGTCACACGTGGGTGTCCGTTGCCTCCTCAGCTGGAGTCCTGTGGCTGTGGCTGGGGGGGCTGGTCCGAGCCGCTTGTTCTCTGTGTTCCACACAGAGCGATTGGTTCAGGAGAGGAGAGGGGAGGAGGCTGTAGATCCTTCTTTGTATGGTCGGGGATTGCGTTGTTGCGGTTGGCCAATCGCGTGATTAGAGGCATGGTAAGCGCGTGATTTTTCTTCTTGTCCAATTAGATTGCTAGCATGTATGATGTTAGCCCACATGATTGGTTCTTATGTAACCAGACTTAAGTATATAAGGAGGTGGTGGAAGAGAATAAAAGTGATTCCTGACTTGTTTGCAGCTGTGTTGACTGTGTGAATTTTCTTCGCTCCGCATGAGATACCACACTTGGGGATAAGAGGCACCAGACATACACCCAGGTGTTCCCAATCTTTCTGAATCAGTCTTTCATATTTCAAAATTGTAAGTATAGCCAGGCAAGGCGGATTAGTCTTATGTTTGTTTTCTTTCAACTTGTGAATGCTTTTCCTTTTTCTGGAAGGATTTTTAACTCTGTTTGCTGTAACTTTGAATCTAAGGCTGGGTGGGGGAGGTCCCTCTAGTCTATATAAATCTGAATACCCTGTAAACATTTTCCATTCTGATTTTACAGAGATATTTTTTACTTTTTCTTTCTTTAATTAAAAGCTTTCTTTTTAAGAACTTGATTGATTTTTCCTTGCTTTGGAATCCAAGGGATTGAGTCTTAACTCACCAGGGATTGGTGAGGGGAAAAGGAAGGGAATGGTTAATTCCTCTTTGTTTTAAGATCCAAGGAGTTTGGATCTGTGTAGCTTCCCAAGGCAACCCAGGGAGGGGAAAGTCTGGGGAGGAAAGGAGAAGGGGATGACTTAGTTCTCCTTGTTTTAAGACCCAAGGGGCTTGGGTCTTGGGTTCCCCAGGGAAGGTTTTTAGGGGAACAGAAGTGTGCCAGACACAGACTTCTGGCTGGTGGCAGTGTACTAAATTTAAGCTCGTAATTAAGCTTAAAAGTGATCATGCAGGTCCCCGCTTTTTGGATGCTAAAGTTCAAAGTGGGGAAAAAACCTTGACAGGAGGCTTTCTAAAATATGAATAAAGTGAAAGGGGACAACTCAGAGGCAAGTTAGAAATATCTCACGGTGGAGCCCCTGGTCCTGGTGTAAGTAGGTTTTGGTCCTAATTGGCTTTGACAAGTCTTTTAAATAAATGCTGGTGGTTTTCAAAATGCTATCTATATTGGTGGCTCTTCATATGGGAATTGCACCAACGTTAATTAAGACAACCTTTACTATTAAAAAGCCAATGAGAAACTAGGAAATAATTAATTATGGTAGCAGAAATACAGATATGGTAAAAGATAGACTGAAGATTAGTTAATCAAGGAGCATGATTATAACTGATTATATGAAGGGTAGTAGTCTAATTTTACATTAGACATGCCCATTGTCCATCAAGATACAGTGAGAGAAAGCATCACATCGGAATGGTGTCATTTCATCTTAGAGTGTGAGTATAAAATCCAGTGTGTGACTATATTGCAATGCCTGCTCACTTTAGCTAACCAGTTTATTCTAAACAAAACTTTTAATTGTTTCACTCATTGTGCCATTCCCAGTGTTCCAGTAAACTCAATTATCCATCACCACCCTGGAGTCTCAAACTTTAAAGAATTCAGGCTGATTTTATTGCTTATCATTGAACTACTAACTGGGAATAGATAAATCTAAGGTTACAACATCCGATTCCTACATGGTGCTCAGTACAAAAGAAATGATACATGCCCTCAACTACCTCTGCAAGCCAGGGAGAAGATACCCAGGGGCAGACTTGTATCATCTCCCAAGACTTGGCTAAGGAGGTGCATAGGAATCAACCCCACAAGCAAGTCTGGAGAGGCGACTGAGAAACTGAGATGGAAAGTTCCCTGAGAATGAGATGAGATGTTAGGGAGAGAGAGAAAGGCAGAAAGCAGGAGAGTGAAGGACAGATAGCCAGGGATGTGTAAGATGATGGATGGACAGGCAAAGGTGTGTTTACAGGGTATATAGATGTTTAAGGGGACAGAGACAGAGAGAGGTGTAAGGGGTAGATAGAAGGATTATAAGGGATTTGGGGGGGATTTTTAAGAGGTTCAATAGAGGGATAAATAGATGTGTAAAGGTATAGCTAGAGAAATAGATGGCTATGTAAAGGACTTGATAAATAGGTAGATAGATAGGTGTGTGTGTCGATAGCCAGATCTCTTTCAAGTTTCATCAGTTTCCCAAGAAGTACATCAGGGTGAGATGCTAAAGTCCTCACTCAGGCAAACCTCTCATGGAGCGAGGACACTGCCCAAGAGGAGTGTCTTTCAGATTAATGGTTGTTTCCAAGGAAGATACTGGGGGATTGCCCTGAGACTGGTAACACTCACCTTTAACCCTCAGCAGGAAGCAACGACCTCTCCATCAACAGTGACTGGGTCTGGTCTTCCTGTCAGACTTGCCCCCTCAGTTTCTCGGGAGACTTGTACATGTTGCTGTTGGGTTGGTTCTCTCCTGTGACCAGCATGATTGTTTGCATCACACAAACTGTTATATGATTCCTGCTCTAGATTCTTACAGGGTTTATAAGGTACAGCAGCCTCCTCTGGCCCTTCCTGCTTCTGGGATCTCCCTTGAGCCCTGCTACTAGTGAGGACTTAGAGTTACCTTCACAAGGGAATTAACACTGTGGTGTTTGTTAGAAGAGTGTAACACCAAAGCCAATGCCAGCAGCATTCAAATCTCAAAGGAAATCTCCCTTTTCCCACATGTGCTATGCATGTATCAAGAGCCCAAGAAAATGGGAAATAAGTTGCCATGCCTTTAATGATAACATTTATGTCTAACAGACCGTTTGCCATCCATAGATCTCAAAGCACATTACACAGCATGGCCAGTATCATTATCCCCATTATATAGAGGCACAGAGAAGGGATGTGTTTCCCATTGTGTCATGAAACAGGGCATTGGCATAGCTGGGAATAGCCCTCAGGCTTCCTCCATCAAAATGTAGCACCATGGCTGTGGGATCATCACACAGACTGAGAACCTTGTCTCTTGATTTGCAAAGATTTCAGTGTGAATCACAGGGCCCTCACCATAGGATCTGGGCAACTTCAACATAAAATGTACAGGAATAGTTACGTCCCTCAGATTTAATGGAGTCTCTGGCTCTTCTCCCTTTTCAGGTTTAAAATCAAAACCAACTCTGTGTTTTGGGTGAGGGATATTGGTTTTGAATTTTTTAGATTAAATTCATTTTCTTTTCTGGGGTGTCTGTTTGGTTGGGAGAGTCAGGAGAGAAGGGGGAGTCATCTGACACTGTTACGTAATATCCAGGTCAGCACCAGAAGAAAGGACAAAAAACAGAAGGGTTGTTAATAGTTGACTGTGGTGATGCCTTAAGGGCACAAATGATCTAGGATATATTTTGGGGCAGATCCCGGGCCTGTGTTCTACAGGAGGTCAGACTAGATCATCAGAATGCTCCCTTCTGGCCGTGGCTTCTATGAATCTGTGAAATAGAAACTGAGGGTGGACACTGTGCTGGGCACTGCACACACACACAGAGTGAGAGATTGTCCCTGACCCCCAAAACTTACAACTGAAATGAGAAACTGTGAGTGGTAAAAGACAAGCAACAGAACCCAGGTCTCCTTACCCACTGGAGCACCATGTAAGACTTAAGGTGCTATGCAAAGTCTCCATAGCTCAGGCATTAGAGAACTGGCTTGTAAACCCAGGGTGAAATTTCACTCTGCCCTGTTAAATCATTTGTTTTTACTGGGTCTCTAGGGTAGCAGTCTGTCCTTCCACTTGTGCTAGAGGACATGGGTTGAAATTTCCAGGGGGTATAGTTGGGGGGAGTGAAAATGGTTTACCTTTTTGCTAGTGAGGGTAATTAACCACTGGTACAATTTACTAGGAGTCATGGCAGAGTCCTCATTCCTGGCCAGTTTTAAATCAAGATCGGATGTTTTCCTTAAAGATATGCTGTAGTTCACAAAGGAATTATTTTGGGCAAGGCCTATGTTCTGTATTATATAGGAGTTCAGCCCAGATTATAACAATTGTCCCTTTCGGACTTGGAATTTACAGATTTATGATTAAGGCAATCATGTGCCAAGTGGGCTTGGCTGGGCTCCTTGGAGGAGCTAGAACTAAATTCACAGTTCTATTTCTCCTGCTTGCCTCTGACAACTTCCTGGAGCTCAAACACACTTGCCTGTTCTGCAACATTATCAGCAAACTTCCGCTTTCTGAGTTTGTAACTAATTCCTGTCTAACTCTCTGGTAGCATACTCCATAGCACCCACCACTACAGTGCCAAAGTCATTTCAATGTTTGAAACGCAATGCAGTCATATCATGGACTCTACTTGCATGCCAAAGGGTGGGAGAAGGGGATGGAAGCTCTGATAGAGTCATCTTTCCCAATTCAAATTATGGTAACCCAATTTTCATATCTCAGCCTCCCTCAAATGCTCCTCCCAAACATCACCTCTCAGTATAAGATACTAATGATACCCCAATAGAACAAGCAATGTCTCCGCCCTCTCAACTCAATGTTCCCCAAACAGCTGGCTAAACAAATTGGCCTTTGAGAGCACCCTAGAAGTTGATATATCATGGAGTTATTTCAGACCAGGAGTGGAGGGCATTCCATAGCTCCCATGATTTTGTGGAGAATCCCCTCCAGCCACCTCCTCCCTGCAACAGTCAGTCATATCTAGCATGAGAATTCCTGTTGTTCACAGTTATTGCAGTGGTTCATGGGGGGAGAGGTGGACTCTCACATAGGCTGATCCCAGGCCACATAGTACTGAAGAGGTCAAAAGCAGTACCTTACAATGCAACCAGGTTCCAGGGTCTGTCTAAAGGGTACACAAAGCATGGAGTGGGTATCCATCTTGTAAACCAGCTCCAACTCCCAACAGGCTCTAAGATGAGGCCCCTTTGTGAAGAGTCATCTGGGATTTTCAGAGAGGTTTAAAGCCCAAATCCCACTGAATTTCAATGCCTTAAAAATAATCTGGTAGGGAGCATCAAAGGATGATACAGGGAAAAAGGTTTATTGCAAGTGCAAATAACCAGGAGGTAGTGGGAGGAAGGGAGATAGGACCAGGTTTTAAATCCTTGGAAACCAGATGCTTTTCATGAACAAAAATGTATTCAGATAAAAGCCCAATTTTCATTCAACAAACAGTAAAGTAGGAACATTTTCAACCAGCCCTATTTCAGTGATTTTTGGATCAGGTCCCAGTTTCCAGGAAGCGTTGCCCTCTTGGGCCCTGTGGAAAATCCCAGTGCCAAAGGTCATACAAGAAATCTGTGGCAGAGGAAGAATATGAAAAGAGGTTCCAGTCTTCCATAGGCTCCTTTGGAAATCCCAGTCCTAGCCTCCAAATGACTAAGGGATGGATTCCTAGATGTTAAGGCCAGAAGGTGTCATGTGATCATCTCATCTACCCTCTTGTATAACACCAGGCCAGAGAACTTCACCCTGTAATCCTTGTGTTGAGCCCCATAATTTGTGCTTGTGCCACAACCACATCCAGTCTGGATGTGAAGACACCAAGAGATGGGGGAATCCACCACTTCCCTTGGGAGTTTGTCCCATGGTTAATCAACCTCACTGTTAAAAAACTATGCCTAATTTGAATATTTTTGCCTTCATATCCAGCCATTGGTTCTTGTTTTGCCTTTCTCTGCTAGATTAAAGAGCCCTTTGGTATCTTGTACTTCACCCCATGAAGGTACTGGTAGCAGGATATGCAACTAGAAAATAAAGTCATGCCCTTCTGGCCTGGTTTAGGTCTTCCTGACCACTGTAGCATCAAAACACTGTTGCTGGTCTAGTTACACTCCCAGATAATATACACAGGAACTTCACCTGTCCTCTATCACACAGGTGTCCTTTGAAAATGACTGAGAACTTAAACAATGGAGGGTAACAGACCACAAATCCCATTGATTTTGCAGGTTGAATTTGCTGATATTTGGACAAAAAAAGCGCTTATCCATTCTTACAGCAGTTTCCTTTGCTTCACACTGACCCCACAGACAATGTAGCTTTCAGAGTGAAAACCATGGAATCTGCTTATATAGGTTATTTATTCTCTTCTTTTGTATTACAACCCCCCTGGTGTCAATATTCATTGCTGGACAAGGTCCTAATGGTGTAGTGATAAAAAAAAAGAAGTGAGTAAACTAATTTAAACTAAACTCCATATACCCTAAATAAGAAGTGGGTGAACAGAGTCTATCCATCTTCACCCTTGACACCACCACTGGTTTATTTCGTTAAATGTGGTATTACTCATTAATATGAATGTATCATAAATCCATTAACTTATAATTCAGTGTGTTGATATTAAAATTATTTAATTACAAGAATATTAAAAGGAGACAGATAAATAATACAAGATTTAGATATGGTCACAATATTTCATTTGAAACTTTATTTTCAGTGAAAAATTGCCTTTCTAAAAAACAAAACCGTTTGTGAATTTTTTCATATTTTCTTTCCTTGACAAAAACAAAGACAAACAACTAAAAACTCTGAAAATGTTTGTTTCTTGCAAATGAAATATGGATTAGTTTGAGGTTTTCCTCCTTTCTGGCTAATGATTTCCTTCTTCCTTCGCCACATTTCCAATGGCAAAATGGAAAAAAAGATAAATAAAGAGACAGAAATGAAAATGGACATTTTTTAAGGGAAAAAAAAGATTTTGGTTTTTGGCATTTTTTATTGAAAATATTTACCATATTCTATCCACCCCCTGGAAGGAGACAGAGCAGAAATGAAGCATTCCAGGTTAAGCATTACAGTGAGCATAGCTATTGTAAAAGTTACATCTGTTTTGTTTTTTAAGGTACATTTGATCATATGTGCCCCATTTTCATTACACAAGATCTGTGCCAAAGTCTACTGAAATCAGTGGAAGACTCTTAGGCTGTAATTTTCAAATGAGGGGATTAGGTGAGACTGATTAGAATTGGGCACATGATTTTTTTAGGCCATTTAACAATATCCCCATCAAGCCAGTGTTTTATTCTGCATAACCACATTTCTACACATGGCATTTGTTTTTTGCAAATAATAGAGCCAGTTTCTATTACCATTGCCCATACTGTGTAATAACTTACTTTGCCAAGAGGCTCATCGATCTGAATGGTATCCCTTCAGGAACAAGGCTCTGATTATCATACTACACTGTAGAACCTTGAACCCATGAGATGCAGCCAGTGGGACTGGTATTAAGGTAACACTCAGGAGGAGTGGTGGTAAAAAGCTTCCCCATACTAACTCCACAGCCAAAGTTGCTGTCAGAGGTCAGAGTTAGAAGTGTCCTAAACAGTACCAATCCCGACCGATTTATTCCAATGCATTAAAACGTGATACCTAGAACAAACTTTTCTCAGGGCCTCCTTGACCTCTCTGTTTCTCAGGCTGTAGATGAGGGGGTTGGCCAGGGGAGTTAGAATGGTGTAGAAGACAGAGAACACTTTGTTCAGATCTCGCAGTGTGTCAGTGTCTGGTAACATATAGACAATGATTATAGTTCCATAGAAAATTGTCACCACAATGAGGTGGGAGGAACAGGTGGAAAATGCCTTTTCCTCCCAGTAGTGGAAGGGATTCTCAGAATGGTGTTGATGATACAAACATAGGATGTCACGGTTAATAGAAATGCAGACAGTGCATCTATGGAGGTGAGGATGAAACTCAGCAGCATGATCAGGTTGGTGTCGTCACAGGAATGTTTTACGACTGGGATGAGATCACAAAAGAAATGATCAATTTCCTTAGGGCCGCAAAACATTAACTGTGACATCAAAAATACTATGGTGGTACTGGCCACAAATGAACTTATCCAAGATCCAACTGCTACCTGTGTACAGAACCTGCCATTCATTAAAGCTGCATAGTGCAGGGGTTTGCATATCGCTAAGTATCGATCATAGGACATCACAACTAGCAGGTAACACTCAGTGGTCACTAGGAAACCAAACCAATAAAACTGCAAAATACAGCCTGTAACCGAAATGGTCCTGTCCCCAGTCAGCAGACTGGCCAGCAGCCTAGGCAGTATGGTGGAGGTTAGCAGGTCTCCAAGAAGGACAAGTTCCCCAGGAAGAAGTACATGGGGGTGCGAAGATGCTGATCAGCCACAACAAACACAATGATGAGGATGTTCCCAGCCATGGTCACAACATAGATCATTAGAAATAACAGGAAGAGGAAATTTTGCGTTCAGGAAGACTCCCAAATCCTAGGAGGATGAATTCTGTGATGGAGGTCTGATTTCCACCTTCTTCTTTCTTCATCACATACATCTAGGAAGGGAGAAGAACAACAAACAGTTGAAGAATTCACTTTCCTCTTAAGATAGATAAAGGTTCATTTGTTCAATTACACGACTGTTCAAAAAGGAAAATTATCTTCTATGATTGAGTAACTGAAACATTTGAGACTCTAAGGAACACAGGACTGGCCCAAGAGCAATTGATTCATAGATTCCGAAGCCAGAAGGGATGATTGCGATCATCTGTCTGACCCACTCTACAACCCAGGCCATAGAAATTCTCCAAAATAATGATCCATCAATCTTGGCTTCTTCCTATATCAGAGAATTTAAACTCCCCTAATAGACATTTTTTTTCAATATCATTGTGATGATTTGGAGACTCTCTCTGTACAGTGTGTGAATTCTGTGTGAGATGATGAACTCTCAGTTTGTATCTTTAGCAAGCTTCAAAATTCATTTTGAATTTGCAGTCCTTTGCCTTCTCGCTGGTTGGTTTGCCTCCATGTTAGACTGAAATTCCAAAGGTGGCTGGTAAAAAGGTAAGAAAAGGGCCATTGACTTAAGTGCCCCGCCATTGAAATATAATCACCCTAGACAAATTATTGACCACTACCCAAGGGAATTAGTTTAACAGGGGAGTGGTCTGCTGGCAATGGGGTCACCTGTTGAGGATGACTATGGAGTCACCTGACAGAGGATACTAGAAAGTTATAAAGGGCAGAAGCTGCTCTACTTCCTCTCTCTCTGTGGCCATTTTTCACCATCTCAAGAGGAGGGAAGATGCTGCAGGAATGGGATGAGGCAAGGGGGAAAAGAGATGCCACCCAGCTGAACACAGATGGTTCCCTTTGGGAAGGATGACCTGGAGTGAGAGGAAATGCATCTAGGGTTCATTATATTTGTCTGGATCTGTGTACATCGTGTATAATACAGTAAAGGACAACAGTGTTGTAAAATTCTCTGCAGAGTGTCTCTGCATGTATATGCTTCAGCTGTCACATGGCACCAAAGAAAGTTAAACTGGCTCTGGAAAAGGGTGTTCTTAAACAAGAGGCGGCTTTGGAGGGGTCAGCACTTGTCATAAACATACAGCTATGGGTAGCATGAAATCCCTCCTTTACCTGTAAGGGGTTAAGGTGCTCAAGTAACCTGGTTGGCACCTGACAAAAAGGACCAGTAAAGGAAGAACATCCTTTCAAATCTGTGGGGGGAGGTTTTGCTTGTGCTGTCTTGGGACAGAGAGAAGGATCAGGCTGGAAAAAACACTCTCCTAAAACCCTACCTGAAATAAGCATCTAAGATTACAAAAATTGTAAGTAAAGCAAGGAAATGTGTTAGATTGTCTTTTGTTTTAGCTTGTGAATTTTCCCTATGCTAAGAGGGAGGTTGATCCTTGTTTTTTTGAAGTTTTGCCTAGAGGGGAATCCTCTGTGTTTTAAACCTTATTACCCTGTAAAATTACCTTCCATCTTGATTTTACAGAAGTGATTCTTTTACTTTTTTCTTTATAACAAAGTTCTGGTTTTAAGAACCTGATTGTTTTTTAGTGTCCTAAAAACCCAAGGGTAGGGTCTGTGCTCACCTTGTTTACTTATTTAGTTGGAATATTATTCTCAAGCCTCCCCAGGAAGGGGTGAAGGGACTTGGGGGGGATATTTGGGGGAAACAGGAACTCCAAGTGGTCCTTTTCCTGAATCTTTGTCTAACTCACTTGGTGGTAACAGCAATACCGTCCAAGGACAAGGAAGAAGTTGTGCCTTGGGGAAGTTTTTAACCCAAGCTGGTAGAAATAAGCTTAGGGGGTCTTTCATGTGGGTCCCCACATCTGTACCCTAGAGTTCAGAGTACTGCAGGTACGCTGACAGCACTGGAGGCAGGGACTAGGCAGCTGGACCATATGGTTGCAGTTCTCAGGAGGGAGTTGTCATAGTTCAGGGTAATTGCACCTATATTCCCGTCTCTGTGGTCCACCAAGGGCATTCACTTTAAGGTTCCCAGCTCCCAGTCATCACCTCTTTTGGACAGAGACATTCACCTCACTCTGTCTTTAATGGGGTATTTCCAGGTTGCAAAGTTTTCTGCCTACTCTGTGATATCCCCAGCAAGCCAGACTGCCTAAACAGGCCAGTGTCTCTGCTTTGTTTTCTCTCCAAAGGCTATGAAGAGCCATAATTGTCAGCAGTTACAAATTACCACAGCTCTTTATAAGCAAGCACATTATAGGGAAAAAAAATTAATAATAATAATAAACCCTACATGCATGCTAAAAAACTTATCAGAGTCTACCCTAACCGTGTGGTCTAGTATGTGTCAGTCCTTCAGAACCCACAACTGGATGTTCCTAGTGGTTATGACTCATAAAACTGTTTGAGATTCAGAACCTTAATCCCATCTGGCAGCTCAGTTTTTATAAAGCTCGGGCCTTTGATCTTCAACAGAATAGGTAATCAGCAGATGATCACCCTCTGTTTGGACACAGCTTCAAACGGCTGGGTTTTGCATAACCAAAAGTTGAGAATTTGCATTCTTTTCCCCCTCACTATTCCCCAGGAAAACCACTTAATGATTTTGGTCCCCAAAGTCCATTCTTGTCCAGCCTGTTGTTCAATGCAGTCCTTTGAACCCCAGGTTTCACATCTGTCACATCTCCCCGCCACCCCCCGAAAGGTTACAAACAAGCCCAGCCAACAGCAATACATAATTTATTCATGTCATACAATGGACTCCGAAGATACTTAAACTTAATTCAATAAGGTCTCCCAAAGACATGTCAGGAAATAGCCGTATCTTTTCACAGGAGTCTTAGATGGAGGGTCCCCCAGGCCAGGACAGTGCCAAGGCTTTGTCCAGACCCATGAGACTTAAAATTCCCAGGGATCCAGTGACTGAGATCCTTCACAGTAATCTGGTGGTCTGCCTGCACAGTGAGCCTGACCAGGTCTGTGAAAATCACATGTATGAGATATTCTTTTCCCCTTGTGTTGTTAATTGTTGGCCTGTTTCATGTAGCAGAAAAGCTGATCTCTCTTCTACATTGGTAACCTCGCTAGTGTAACTGTGTGTATTTATTCATTCTTATATGGCCCTCACAACTATAGTTCTGACCATCTGTCATAGATATGGTCAGGCACCCTCTGCCAGCTGCCCACCAGCCTACTGTGAGGGGAATCCAAGCCTCCAGACCTGTCTGGAGTCCAGGCACCACCCCAAGCTTTTGGGGTCAATAGGCCCACTCTCAGAGTGCAGACCATCTATCTCACCCTTCTGAATGCTGGCATCTCCTGTCCAGTGCCTGAGCTCCCTGTTGACCCTTCAAGATTCCCTCAGCACTTGAATAACCCTCTCCCATAAGTCCACACCAGAGCATGAGCCTTCTGTTTTACCATTCAGCTGTCTCAGGGGCTCTTGGCCATTGTGAAGCAAATAACACTCATAGGCATAGACATGCTACGTTGTTCTTTTATATATATAAAGGGTTTGAACAGGGGGATTCCCATCTGTAAGGAGAGGGCCCTAAGTGCTCGATTATGGCAAAGAGACAAAAGATGGCTTCCCTGCTTCCTATTTTCTAAAGTTTTCAACTCATTGTTACAGTGCACTGGTCCTAGGAGCGGATGGATGCTCACCTGAATGGTGTTCAGAGCCGTCAGCAATCACAGAGGTGGGAACAGGAGGCAACCCAGACCTTACATGGCTGAGCTCAAGAAAGCATGAAAAATCTTAGCTCCTCCATTCGGGAGAGTTTGGAGACAGGCCTGAGAAAGTGAGGGAAGACACCTGAGAGAATTATGAGATGTCAGAGAGAGAGAGAGAGAGAGAGAGAGAGAGGCCCTTGCTGAGGTGAGGAAAGGGGAAAGAGATAAAATGAGAAAACAATCCACCCAAAACTACAGCCCAGTGGATGTGTGTTACTGTGGAACTGCAGGTGACTTTTGTGATGGGTCCTTTTTCTGAAGTGAGCTGTTGTAACTCAGTATTCCCAGACAGTTTCTACAAGGTTTCAGCTCTGGGGACAATGGGCTGTGATAAAGAAAGGTGACTGTCTACGCAAATTGCATTCCTGCGGGGCAGATCAGGTCGGTCTTCTTCCCAATAGGTCAAATTTTCCTTCATAAAATTTCCAGGGCTTTGCCCAGAAATGATCCAACTTACCTTTAATCTTCAACACGAAGCAGCGATCTCTCTATTGATACAGACTGGGAGTAGAGAATGAGATCTGATTTCCATCATCACATGGGCTGTAGCCCACAAAAGCTTATGCTCAAATAAATGTGTTAGTCTCTAAGGTGCCACAAGTACTCCTGTTCTTTTTGCAGATACAGACTAACACGGCAGATACTCTGAAATCTGCTATCTCAGACAATCTCATTCACTCTGCAGAGACAGGATGGGCTGCTCTGGGCTGATTCATATGCCTGCTCTATTTTTATAGGGTTTATAGGGAAAAGCAGCCTCAGGCTGGCTCTTGCTGCTGCTCAGATCTCCCTGGAGGCAACTGATAATGATCACTTTTAAATTCATGGGAGAATTAACACAATGTTGTTTGTCAAAACAGCGTAAACATCAAGGCCATTGGGAAAAAAATAATAAAAATTACTTAGATAAGTTAGATGTCTTCAAGTTGCCAGGGCATGAAGAAATATATTCTAGAATACTCAAGCTGACTGAGCACACATCTCACCCATTAGCAAATACCTTTGAAAAGTTATTGAAGATGGGAAAGATTCAAAAGGGGTGGAAAAGGGCAAATATAGTGCCCATCTATAAAAAGGGAAATAAGGACAACCCAGGGAAATACAGACCAGTCTGTTTAACTTCAATACTCAGAAAGATAAAGGAGTAAATAACCAAGAAAACAATTAGAAGATAATAAGGTGATGAGTAACAGTCAACATGGATTTGTCAAGAACAAATTTTATCAACTCCAACCTAATAGCTTTGTTTAATAGCATAACAAGCCTTCTGAATTGTGGGAAGTTGTACATGTGGTGCATCTTGACTTTGGTAAGGCTTTTGATACAGTCTTGCATGACTTTCTCATAAGCAAACTAGGGAAATACAACTTAGATCAGGGTTTCTCAAACAGGGGTGTCATGGTACAATTCCCCACTCTGAACCTTAGCGTCCAAGAGATGGGGTACCAGCATGAATTCCTCTAAGCTCAATTCCAGCTTAGAACCTGTAGCGCTGCCACCAACCAAGAATTCCAGTGCCTGGTACACTCTGGTCCCCCCAAAACCTTGTCCGGGAACCACCAAGACCCAGACCCTCTGGATCTCTACACAAGGAAAGTAGACCCTTTCCCCCAACGTTGCCTCTCCCAGGCTTCCCCTCCCTGGGTCACCCTGGAAGATCACTGTGATTCAAACTCCTTGAATCTTAAAACAGAGAGGACAATTCACCTTCCTCCCTCCTTCTCTTTCCCCCTCCCAGACTCTTCCTGAGAGAAAGTAATCCCGGCACAGAGATAAATTAGCCTCTCTCCCCCTCTTCCCTCCTTTATCCCCACCAATTCCCTGGTGAATCCAGACCCAGGCCCCTGGGGTCTCACCAGAATAAAAAAACAATTAGGTTCTTAAACAAGAAAAGCTTTTAATTAAAGAAAGAAAAAACAGTAAAAATTATCTTTGTAAATTTAAAAAAAATGGAATAGGTACAGGGTCTTTCAGCTATAGACACTGGGAATACTCTCCCAGCCTAAGTATACAAGTACAAATTAAAATCTTTTCAGCAAAATACCAATTTGAACTCCTTCCAACCAAATACACATTTGCAAATAAAGAAAACAAACATAAGCCTAACTCGCTTCATGTACCTCGTACTCACTATTCTGAATCTATAAGAGCCTGTATCGGAGAGATTGGAAAGAAACCTGGCTGCACGTCTGATTCCTCTGAGCCCCCAGAGTGAACAACAACCAAAATTAACAGCACAGCACAAAAATTTCCCTCTCTCAAGATTTGAAAGTATCCTGTCCTCTGATTGGTCCTCTGGTCAGGTGACAGCCAGGCTTACTGAACTTGTTAACCCTTTACAGTCAAAGAGATATAAACTACTTCTGTGCTATAAACTTTTCTTATCTGTTTATGACACGCCCCCCAAATCGCTGACAGTGTGGAAGTACACTGGCAGTGATTTCTCGCTAGAATTTTAAAATAAACAGATCAATAAACACATGCATCCTTACATATGCCACTAATTAAGTAAAACTACAAGATTTTCCACATTTTCCAAGGACAAATTTTAACCAGTTGATTCTGGGAAACTTTCACTGGAGTGTGCATCAACTTCTTGATCTGTTGCCGCTGCAGACGTTCCAGGGTTGTGGAGAGGTTCACCTCCTCCACGCCACCATCACTTTTCCCTTTATCGTAGACACTGTCAGGCCACTCAGCGCCATCTCCTCCCTGGGATGTGAGCTGAAAAACCTGTAAGTCTCTTGAAGGAACGCTCTCTGGTATGTCTATCATACCAGGCCTTTTGCTCTTCCTGAGCATCCTTTAGGTTCTCTTTAGCAAGGGCTAAAGTGTCGGAGGGTGCTTTGTAGGTTGCTTACAAAGTCCAGTATATTAGTCCCTGGAGAAGGCGTAAATCCCTCCCATTGCTGCTTCACCAACTGTAATGGCCCCTTAACCTCGTGGCCATACACAAGCTCAAACGGTGAGAACCCTAAACTGGGATGTGATACAGCCCTGTAAGCAAAGAGCAACTGCTGCAACACTAGGTCCCAGTCATTGGAGTGTTCATTCACGAATTTATGGATCATGGCCCCCAAAGTTCCATTAAACCTTTCCACCAGGCCATTGATTTGATGGTGGTATGGCGTGGCAACCAAGTGATTCAACCCATGAGTTTCCCACAGTTCTTTCATGGTCCCTGCCAGGAAATTTGTCCCTGAATCCATAAGGATATCGGAGGGCCAACCTACCCTGGCAAAAATGTCTATTAGGGCCTGGCACACAGTTTTAGCCCTAGGGTTGCCTAGAGCTACTGCTTCTGGCCATCGGGTATCAAAGTCCATGAAAGTCAGTATGTACTGCCTTCCTCTGGGGGTCTTTTTTGGGAAAGGAACCAAAATATCCACAGCTACTCGCTGAAATGGGACCTCTATTATGCGGAGTGGCTGGAGAGGGGCTGTCATAAACAGATAGCTAAGAGTTAATGTCTCTTACACCTGGAAAGAAGTAACCTGAAACACCTGACCAGAGGACCAATCAGGAAACCAGACTTTTTCAAATCTGAGTGGAGGGAAGTTTGTGTTTGAGTTCTTTGTCTTCTGCCTGTACTCCCTCTCGGCTATGGGAAGGATTTTTCTATCTCCTGCCTTTCTAATCTTCTGTTTCCCAGTTTAGGGTTTTCACCGTTTGAACTTGTGTATGGTCACAAGGTTAAGGGGCCATTACAGTTGGTGAAGCAGCAATGGGAGGGGTTTACGCCTTCTCCGGGAACTAACATTCTGGACTTTGTAAGCAACCTACAAAGCACCCTCCGACACTCTTTAGCCCTTGCTAAAGAAAACCTAAAGGATGCTCAGGAAGAGCAAAAGGCCTGGTATGACAGACATACCAGAGAACGTTCCTTCAAAGTAGGAAACCAGGTTATGGTCTTGAAGGCGCAACAGGCCCATAAGATGGAAGCATCATGGGAAGGGCCATTCACGGTCCAAGAGCGCCTGGGAACTGTGAACTACCTCATAGCATTTCCCAATTCCTCACTAAAGCCTAGAGTGTACCATGTTAATTCCCTCAAGCCTTTCTATTCCAGAGACTTACAGGTTTGTCAGTTTACAGTTCAGGGAGATGATGCTGAGTGGCCTGATGGTGTCTACTATGACGGGAAAAAATACGGTGGCATGGAAGAGGTGAACTCTCAACCACCCTGGAACGTCTGCAGCGGCGACAAATCAAGGAGCTGTGCACTAGCTTCGCCCCATTGTTCTCAGCCACCCAAGGATGGACTGAACAGGCATACCACTCCATTGACACAGGTAATGCTCACCCCATTAGAACCCCACCCTACCGGATGTCTCCTCATGCCCAAGCTGCTATAGAATGGGAGATCCAGAACATGCTACAGATGGGTATAATCCGCTCATCTACCAGTGCATGGGCATCTCCAGTGGTTCTGGTACCCAAACTGGATGGAGAAATATGCTTTTGTGTGGACTACCGTAAGCTAAATGCGGTAACTCGTCCAGATAACTATCCAATGTCACGCACCGATGAGCTATTGGAGAAGTTGGGATGTGCCCAGTTCATCTCTACAATAGACTTAACCAAGGGGTACTGGCAAGTCCACTAGATGAACCTGCCAAGGAGAGGCCAGCATTCATCACCCATACGGGGGTGTATGAATTCAATGTCCTTCCTTTTGGGCTTTGAAATGCACCCGCCACCTTCCAGAGACTGGTAGATGGTCTACTAGCAGGACTCGGAGAATATGCAGTTGCCTACCTCGATGATGTGGCCATTTTTTCAGACTCCTGGCCCGAACACCTACTACACCTGGAAAAGGTCTTTGAGCGCATCAGGCAGGCCGGACTAACTGTTAAGGCCAAAAAGTGTCAAATAGGCCAAAACAGAGTGACTTACCTGGGACACCAGGTGGGTCGAGGAACCATAAACCCCCTACAGGCCAAGGTGGATGCTATCCAAAAGTGGCCTGTCCCAAGGTCCAAGAAGCAGGTCCAATCCTTCTTAGGCTTGGCCGAGTACTACAGGCGATTTGTACCACACTACAGCCAAATCGCTGCCCCACTGACTGACCTGACCAAAAAGACCCAGCCAAATGCAGTTAACTGGATTGATAAGTGTCAAAAGGCCTTTACCCAACTTAAGGCAACGCTCATGTCTGACGCTGTACTCAGGGCCCTGGACTTTGACAAGCCATTCCTAGTAACCACGGATGCATCTGAGCGTGGTATAGGAGCAGTTCTCAATAAGGAAGCAACGGATCACAACTTCCATCCTGTCGTGTTTCTCAGCAAGAAACTGTCTGAAAGGGAAAGTCACTGGTCAGTCAGTGAAAAGGAATGTTATGCCATTGTGTACGCCCTGGAAAAGCTATGCCCATATGTTTGGGGACGGCGGTTCCAGCTACAAACTGACCATGCTGCGCTAAAGTGGCTTCATACTGCCAAGGGGAACAACAAGAAACTTCTTTGTTGGAGTTTAGCTCTCCAAGATTTTGATTTTAAAATTCAGCACATCTCAGGAGCTTCTAACAATGTAGGTGATGCACTCTCCCGTTAGAGTTTCCCAGAATCCAGTAGTTAAAAAGTGTTCTTAAAATATAGAAGTCTGTTAGTTATATCCTGAGTGGTATATGTAAAGGTGCATGTGTTGTATCAATCTGTTTATTTTAAAGTTCTAGGAGGAAATCGCTGCCAGTGAGCTTCCCCACTGTCTGCAATTTGGGGGGTGTGTCATAAACAGATAGCTAAGGGTTAATGTCTCTTACACCTGGAAAGAAGTAATCTGAAACACCTGATCAGAGGACCAATCAGGAAACCAGACTTTTTCAAATCTGGGTGGAGGGAAGTTTGTGTCTGAGTTCTTTGTCTTCTGCCTGTACTCCCTCTCCGCTATGAGAGGGATTTTTTCTGTCTCCTGTCTTTCTAATCTTCTGTTTCCTAGTTGTAAGTACAAAAGATCAGATAGTGATTTATATGGTTTTTTTGTATTTACATGTGTGTAGTTGCTGGAATGTGTTAAATTGTATTCTTTTTGAATAAGGCTGTTTATTCATATTTCTTTTAAGCAATTGACCCTGTATTTGTCACCTTGATACAGAGAGACCATTTTTTTTAATTTTTTCTTTCTTTTTATATAAAGCTTTCTTTTTAAGACCTGTTGGAGTTTTTCTTTAGTGGGGAACTCCAGGGAATTGAGCCTGTACTCACCAGGGAATTGGTGGGAGGAAGAAGTCAAGGGGAAATCTGTGTGTGTTAGATTTATTAGCCTGACTTTGCATACCCTCTGGGTGAAGAGGGAAGTTCTTCTGTTTCCAGGACTGGAAATAGAGAGGGTGGAATCCCTCTGTTTAGATTTACGAAGCTTGCTTCTGTGTATCTCCCCAGGAACACCTGGAGGGGGGAAAGGAAAAGGTTTATTTTCCTTTGTTGTGAGACTCAAGGGATTTGGGTCTTGGGGTCCCCAGGGAACGTTTCTGGGGGGACCACAGTGCCCCAAAACACTCTAATTTTTTGGGTGGTGGCAGCTTTACCAGGTCCAATTGGTAACTAAGCTTGGAGGTTTTCATGCTAACCCCCATATTTTGGACGCTAAGGTCCAAATCTGGGACTAGGTTATGACAGGGGCCTTGACCTGGTCTTGGGGCTTTCCCACTCTTTGGCACACCTCACAAGACAGGACATACTTGGCAACATTCTTGCCCATCCCCTCGTGGAAGGATTTCCCCAACCTGTCTTTGGTTCTGTTCATCCCAGCATGGCCAGTGGGATGATGATGGGCTAAGCTTAAGAGCTTCCCCTGATACCTAGTTGTAACCACCAACTGTTTTTGTGGATGCCAGTCTTCCTAGTGTCCACCAGAAAGAGTCTCTTTATATAAAAGCCCTTGTTCTATAACAAACTGGGATCGATTAGAAGAGCTGAGAGGCGGTGGGGTACTTCGTGCAGCCGCCCAAGCTTTCTGAAGGCTGTCATCTGCTTCCTGCTCAGTCTGGAACTGTTCCCTTGAAGCTGGAGACACCAGTTCTTCCTTAGACTGTGGACTTGGGCTTAGTTCCTCTGGAAGCGATGTAAGTGATGGTGTTGATTCCTTCGCTGGTGAACCGCTCTCCGCTGGTGCACCAGGTGGTATTTAAGGCTCTGGCTGAGCCTCTTGGCTATGGTTGTCTGCTGCTTCTGCCAGTTCAGGCTCGCTGGCGCCCTCTGGCATTGGGGTTGAAGATGTGTTTGCAAGCGCTGGCGCCAATGCTGGCAATGGTTCTGGTGCTGGTTGCATTTCCAGGTTCGGGTCTGGGACTGGAAGTACTGTGGCTGTTGCAGTTATTGACAGGGAATCCGGGTCCACTACCTCTGTCTGGGTCTTTGGTAACACAGACGGGGCTCCTGTGGACGGCTCAGGAACAGGGATGGGTCTGGAAGCTTGCCTGGCTTGGCTGCATGTAACCATTCCCACCCTCTTGGCCCACTTTACCTGGTTGGCCAAGTCTTCCCCCAGTAGCATGGGGATGTGATAATTGTTATAGACTGCAAAAGTCCACATTCCTGACCAGCCTTTGTACTAGACAGGCAGTTTAGCTGTAGGCAAGTTTACCGCTTGTGACATGAAGGGGTAAATTGTCACTTGGGCCTTTGGGTTGATGAATTTGGGGTCCACTAAGGATTGGTGGATAGCTGACACTTGTGCCCCCATGTCTCTCCATGCGATAACCTTCTTCCCATCCACTGTCAAAATTTTCCTTCGCTCCGAGGGTATTTGAGAGGCATCTGGGCCTGGGGATCTTTGGAGTGATGGAGATATAATGAACTGCACTCGGTTGGGGTTCTTGGGGCAGTTGGCCTTTATATGTCCCAGTTCATTATACTTGAAGCATAGCCCAGCTGACTGGTCACTGGGCCGAGGTGGGTTACTGGAGATTGGTGAGGTGAGAGAATAGGGCGTCGGCGGCTTTCCTTGGGTTGTAGGCGGGGTCCTGGGTTGCCCTCGGTGATAGGGTTTATTGTTGGTGTGCCCTCTGGGGTAGTCGCTCCCCTTGATAGTAGCTTTTTTCTTTTCTGCCACTTCCATCCATCTGGCTCCAATCTCCCCCACCTCAGTTACCATTTTGGGCTTCCCATCTAGGATGTACCTTTCGATTTCTTCAGGAACACCCTCTAAGAACTGCTCCAATTGTATTAGGAGGTGCATGTCGTCCAGAGATTTAACATTGGCTCCTGATATCCAGGCATTATAATTCTTTCCAATGTGGTAGGCGTGTCGGGGGAATGATACATCTGGGTTCCATTTTAGGGTTCTGAACCACTGACGGGCATGTTCAGGTGTTATCCTCATTCTGTATCTGGCCTTGGTTTGAAAAAGTTTATAATTGTTCATGTTCTCTCTAGGCATTTCAGCTGCCACCTCTGCTAAGGCTCCACTGAGCAGTGGCCTCAGCTCTATCATGTACTGGTCCTCAGAGATGCTGTACCCATGGCAGATCCTTTCAAAATTTTCTAGGAAGGCCTCAGTGTCATCACCTGCCTTGTAGGTGGGAAATTTCTTGGGATGTGGAACAATAACTGGTGAAGGGTTGCTAGGACCGGCTGCGTTCTTCTGCTTAGCCTGTTCTAATTCCAGGGCCTGCCGGTGGGCCTCCCTCAGGAGTTCCAATTCTCTCCTGTGGGCAGCCTCTCTTTCTCTTTCTCTCAGCTCCATCTCTTGTAGGTTTTTTTCCCATGTCTCGCCTGTGGTCTGCGTCTTTGATTATTTCCTCTGCCTCCAGTTTTGCCCGTTCCTTGGAACTCATACTTCCGGCTTCCTTGTGCTTGGGCGCCCTCTGCTGTTTACTGCTTGAAATGCTGATTTTCTGTTGCCTTCTTCAGGTTGCTTAGCTACAGAGTCTTTTTTTTTAACTCCTTCTACCTAGCTATTCCAGACAGAGTTAGAAAGAAAAAAAACCCATTCATTTGCAAATGTGTTTTGCTAGTGTATGGTGACTCACAACTGGAGTGCCTTTGTTTAACAAAGATCCTTGTTAAACCCTAGTGCCTCTGCCTTCAGAGTACTCAGAAGGGAAAGACCAAAAAAACTGCAGACCTTTGCTTTTAAAACAATCTCCTCTAGCCTGCTTTACCCACAGCTAGCAGGGAAAGAGAAAGAAAAAATCCTACAGGCTTTTGCTTTTAAACCCAAACCTCTCAGTCTGCTTGCAGATAGCTAGCAGGGAGAGAAATAAAAACCTCACTGGCTTTTGGATTCTGTCTTATCTATCTATCCCAAACGCTGCACACAATGTCATGGTTCAATTCCCCATTCTGAACCTTAGCATCCAAAAGATGGGGTACCAGCATGAGTTCCTCTAAGTGCAATTCCAGCTTAGAACCTGTAGCGCTGCCACCAACCAGGAATTCCAGTGCCTGGTACACTCTGGTCCCCCCAAAACCTTGCCTGAGCTCCCAGAGTGAACAACAACCAAAACTAACAGCACAGCACAAAAATTTCCCTCTCTCAATATTTGAAAGTATCCTGTCCTCTGATTGGTCCTCTGGTCAGGTGACAGCCAGGCTTATTGAACTTGTTAACCCTTTACAGTCAAAGAGATATAAAGTACTTCTGTGCTATTAACTTTTCTTATCTGTTTATGACAAGGGGTCACCGCTTGTGTAGGGAAAGCCCCTTGCTGGCCAGACCAGTGTGTTTACCTGCCCCATCCACAGGTCTGGCGGATCGCAGCTCCCACTGGCCACGGTTCACTGCTTCGGGCCAATGGGAACTGCTGGAAGCGGCGCTGGCCGAGGCACTTACTGGCCACTGCTTCCAGCAGCTCCTATATGCCCAGAGCAGCAAACTGTGGCCAGTGGGAGCTGCGATCGACTCGATCTGTGGATAGGGCAGGTAAACACACCGGCCTGGCCCGCCAGGGGCTTTCCCTACACAAGCAGCGACCCCTGTTTGAGAAACCCTGACTTAGATAGAACTACTATATGGTGGTGCATAACAGTTTGAAAAATCATCCCTAGAGTCATCAGTGGTTCACAGTCAAGATGGAAAAGCATAGCAAGTGGAGTCCCAGAAGGATTAGTCCTGGGTCCAATTCTGTTATTTAGCTTCATCAGTGATTTAGATAATGGTCTAGACAGTACACTTATAAAGTTTGAGGACAATACCAAGCTGAGAGGGGTTACAAGTGCTTTGGAGAACAGGATTAAAATTCAAAATGATCTGGACAAAATGGAGAAATGGTCTGAAGTAAATAGGAGGAAATTCAATAAGGACAAATGTAAAGTACTCCACTTAGAAAGGAACGATCAGTTGCACACACACAAAATGGAAAATGGCCTCCTAGGAAGGAGTACTGCGGAAAAGGATCTGGGGGTCACAGTGGACGACAAGCTAAATATGAGTCAACAGTGTAACACTATTGCAAAAAATGACATCATTCTGGCATGTATTAGCTGGAGTGTTGTCAGCAAGACACAAGAAGTAATTCTTCTGCTCTTCTCCACAATGATATGGCCTCAACTGGAGTATTGTGTCCAGTTCTGGGAACCGCATTTCAGGAAAAATTTGGAGAAATTGGAGAAAGTCCAGAGAAGAACAACAAAAAATGACTAAAGGCTTCAGAATGCAGATGTTGTGTCCACCCAACTATCTATGAGTGGAGGGAAACTGAGGCACATTGTCATCCAGATCCTAGGATGAGGATATCAACATTGGTATACATGGATGTACAACAAGCCAAATCCATTTGAGCTGAGATAGATGTTTACAGATTTTGTCCATCATGCTGAACGTCTGTCCTGACACAGATGTCACCTCCAATTCCCCACCTTGGGGCCATGTTGTATTTCAGGTTGCCATCTCTATATCAAACATAATTCCTCTTCCCCAACACATCACTAGCTCCACTGCTAACTCAGAGTACAACAACAGGTAACAGCCTCCAAAAGTTTAACCGTCTGAAGATAGTTTCCCTAGACACCTAGTAAACTGTTAACTCTGAGTAGAACTGCACTCCTGGAATTATTCCTTTGAAATCAATGTAAGCCCAGATGGAGGTCGGTGCTACTCAATGTGAGTAGGTTATTAGCATCTCACCCTCACCTAATAAATTGGTGAGGAACATGTAAATACCTAACATGGCCAGATGGATGGTCAGAGAGGCAGATAGAGGGGTGGGTATGCAGATAGATCACTATCTTGTCCTGGATTTCATAAGGAGCCTACTCAAGTTAGATACCCAACATACACCAATATTTGATCTCATTCCAAATACTATTCAGTAATGAACTTAGGAAAATAATGGAAGGTGTTGGAAACAGCTTGGGAGCCTGTCTTCTCCCTGTTTCCTAACACAAGAATAATAGGAGAGTCAATAACATTGAAAGGGAACTGAAACTGCCAAAAGCAAATACTTTACACAACTTCCGTATCCCCCAGCTTCCCCCAGACACCCCCACCCAACACCCAGTTACCCCCAAATTCCAGCTAACCTCAGACAAACCTGTGCAGCCCCTACATATCCCCATCAAACCCAATACGCCCAACCAGCCCCCAGTAACCGCTAAATATCCCCAACAAACCCAATACCCCTACCCAGCCCCCCACTAATACCCAAATAGCCGCATTGAACCCAATATCTCCACCCAGCCCCCAATATCCCCCAAATATCCCCATCAAACTCAATACCCCCACCCAATGCCCAGTAACCCCCAAATGTCTCCAGCTAACCATGGATACCGCATCCAGTTCCCAGTAACCCTCAAACAGCCCTATCAAACCCAATACCCCCAACCAGCTCCCAGTAGCTCCCAAACATCCCCATTGAACCCAATAGCCCCCTATCCTCAGTAACTCCCAAATATCCCTAGATAACCACAGATACCCACCCAGCCCCCAGTAATCCCAAAATATCCCCTCAAACATAATACCCCACCCATCCCTCAGTAGCTCCAAATATCATTGAACCCAATAGCCCCACCTAGCACCCTAGTAGCCCTCACACATCCCTAATTACTGCTGATACCGCTACCCAGGCCCCAGTAACCCCAAACATTTCCATTCCCACTCCAGCAATCCTCACACAGCACCAGCTTCCATTCTTTGTGCCAGCTGCTGTACAGAAATAGAATGAGATGACCCTTGCCTCCAAACTGTGCACTTTTAATGGTAACATTAATTAACCATTGGCGCAACTTACCAAGCGTTGAGTTGGATTCTCCATTACTGACAATTTTTAAATCAATATTGGGTGTTTTTCTAAGCAAACTTTTCAAGGAATTACTGTGGGGAAGTTCTCTTGCCTATGCTATAGGGGAGGTCAGAGGTCAGAATAGATGATCACCATGGTCCCTTCTCACCAGGGAATCTAAATCTATGAATGTTTTTGGTTTTATTGAAATTTTATGGGAAAAAAAGACTCTGTCTATTGGGAATAAAACATACAAAGCTGTAGCTCTAGTCGAGTCCATGGGACACATTTGCCTGTGTGTCTGGCAACACTAGCACAGGTTTTTGTACATGGGCTGAACACCGGGGCAGGTGACACTGGTGAATCAGGGAGAATACCCTGAGAAGGAAAGACCTAGGACATTGAGTTTTGATTGGCTACAAAGCTCCCTTATTTTTCTGCTCCCACCGAACCATATAATCACAGGACTGGAAGGGACCTTGAGAAATCATCTAGTCTGGTCCCCTGGACTCATAGCAGGACTGAGTATTATCTAGTCAATGGATGTTTTGCTATTAAATCTCATTCTCACTTAAACCAATCTGAAGCTGGTGGAGCAGCACGGGGGTCAGTGGCATTACTCCAGATCTGAACCGGTGTAAGTGAGAGAGGAGAAAGATCACTTGATCATTGCCTGTTAGCTTCACTCCCTTTGAGGCACCTGGCATTGGCCACTGTTGGTGGACAGATATTGGGCTAGTTGGACCTTTGGTCTGATCCGGTACGGCCGTTCTTATGTTCTTATGTTATGTAAGTGAGAACAGAATCAGGCACAGTGACCTCAGCGGCGTGGCTCCTAATTTAAAGTGATCAGAGCAAGAGGAGCAGGATTCAGCCCCGTGGCCGTGATTTTCAATGCCTAAGGGAATTAGGCACCTGCATCCCATTGAATTTCCATGGGGAGCTACTGATGAGCACTCTGAAAAATATGGTTGCTTTGATGTCCAAATGGTTAATAAGTTTTGCTGCCCTCCATCTCACCACAAAGGACCTGCCCATGGTCATACAGGGAGTCTGGGACAACTGGAATGGAAGCCATTTTTTTCTACTCTCATTTTGGTCTGTTAACCACAAGATCATACTTATTGTTTATTATAGGTCAAACCCTATCTATCTATCTATCTATTTATCTATGTTCCTAGAAACACTCATTAGTCTCTAAATTTCTCATCCCATGAACAGCCTGCTGGCACCCAAAGGGCAGCATAGCCCAGTGGCTAGGGTCCTGAATAAGGAGTGAGGCAATCTGAAAGCTACTTGGCTTTTATTCCTGGCTGTCACTGACCTGTTCTGCAACTTAAGGCAGTCACTCATTGTGCCTCAGTTTCCCCCAGTGTCAGAGGAGGACGCAGATAATTCTTTTTCACTGTGGAGTCCTTTGCAGCCCATGGGCATAGCTGCACTACTGCTAGGGCTAAGTGTGGTTACCGATGGGCTGGCTATTTACTCCTCGTTCCCCCATACACACCGGTGCTGAAAGGAAATTCCCCTGGAAATCAGCATGCCAATGACTTCATTCCTGATGTTTACATTGATTTAACAGGAGGTGTATAATTAACTCCCCAAATCCCTGCAATTAACTCTCCAGGGAGAGCCCTGAAGCAGAAAGACTTGGGGGGAGGCTGCTTTCTCTTATTAATCCTACAAGAACCCAGAGTCGGAGGCATTTCACTTCATGCACAGAGTCAAGCTCCACTGGGAGCCTGGAGACATCTTGCAGAGTGACTGAGAGCGTGCAGAGACTAAGAGGAGGAGTTAGATCCTACTCCT
Source organism: Gopherus evgoodei (assembly GCF_007399415.2). Lineage (NCBI taxonomy): Eukaryota > Metazoa > Chordata > Testudines > Testudinidae > Gopherus > Gopherus evgoodei. The sequence continues at coordinate 6,605,073 of NC_044342.1, forward strand.
CAGACCCAGTCACCTTCAGCAGAGAGGTCACTGCGTCACGCGCAGGATCGAAGGTAAATGTTACCACCCTTGCGGCAAACCCTGAGGCCCTTACTCACTTGTTGCTCAATTTCCAGCTGCTAAAACTCCCATCACCAAGCAGGACCAGTGGGCCTTTCCCCTGCATTTGGATTTCAGGATTCGTGTCTTTTCCTGCAGAAAATCTTGTTTACCAAAGGAGATGTCCATTCAAACATCCATGTCCCCATCCCCACACCCAGTGAGGTTGGGGGACCGCAGTACTGCTTGGGAGGCAACCTGAGTTGATGGGAAATTCACACCAATTCAGAAAGAGCAGCCTCATCTGTCTCACCAGGCACAGGGGTTGTTTGTGCATTTCTGGCTCTCCCTCGCTTCTCTGCTCTCCCCTGGATGGGTCAGCGCTGCTCCCAATGAACTGAGACACTGCAAAGCGTGACTGGGAGAACTCATTTACGGCTGCTCCACTGCAGCGGAATCCATCAGCCGGCTCATGCCTCGAGACTCACCCAGATCGGATGGTGTACAGGGTGCAAGTGGGGGCAGAACCTGGGGAAATAGGATTGTGTCCAATCGGGCTGACTCCTTTACGTGTTGGGGCCAAAGCCGGATTAACTTTTTGTGGGCTTGGTGCCAAACATATTTGTGTGTCCCCATGGGGGAAGGTGCGGGGGTGGGATGGTCAGTCTCCAGAGTGAAGGGTGAGCTGGGGGCAATGAGGCACAGTGTGACAGGAGCAGCCCCGCTCCGCGCGGCCCAGCAGAAGGGCTCTGTTTACAAACCTGCAGCTGCCAGACGCATACTGGCCTGCCCAGTCCTGTGCTGTCAGCGTGTCCCCTCCCTTGAGGGCGGGCCCACACCACATCACCCCCCTGCCCAGTGCCTCACCCTTATGCCCAGCGCCCCCTCACCCAGAGACCTCCACCACAAATCTCCATGCCCAGCCCCCACCCCTCTCATAGACCTCCCCCACTGGCCTCCCAATACAACTGCAGAGCACCCTGCACACCACACCGCTCGCCCCTCACCCATAGGCCTTCCCACATCTCACCACCCTCCTCACAGTCCCACCATCACATTTGCCCAGCACCCTGCCCAGCACACCGCTTGCCCAGTACCCCCCACCCATAGACCTCCCTATGTCCCACCACCCTCCTCACAGTCCCACCTTTACAGCTGCACAGAACCCTGCCCACCACACTGCTCGCCTCTCACCCATAGATCTCCCCAGATGCCACCATCTTCCTCATAGTCCCACCATCACAGCTGCACAACACCCTGAACACCACACTGCTTGTCCCGCACTCCCCACGCATAGACCTCCCCATGTCCCACCACCCTCCTCACAGTCCCACCATCACAGTTGCATAGCACCCCATATTGCTGAGGAGATTCTGCACCAAAAAAATAAAAATTCTGTGAACAATATTTTAAAATTCTGCAATTTTTTATTTGTCAATAAATAAATGTGGAAGCTGCAATGTGACAATGGGGAGCACAGGACACTGGCTGCATGGAGGTGGGAGATCACCCTGCAGCCGTCCCCCACCCTACCCCTGGACAGGGACTCGGCAGTAAGGCTGCACCTGACTCTGACATGGTGCAAGGGCCAGGCTTGTCCCAGAAACACCCTGGGGCCCTGTCTCCTGTGCCAGGTGCACCAGGAGTGGGTGAGCAGGCTCAGCCCGGCAGCAGGATCCCAGTATAGAGGGAAATAGTGTGGGGGGATCCAGGTGAGGGTAAGAGAGTTCTCTGTGGGGCAATATGGGTGCAGGAGGCTGTCATAAACAGATAGCTAAAGGTTAATGTTCTTTTACCTGTAAAGGGGTAATACCAGTAACCTGAAACACCTGACCAGAAGACCAATCAGGAAACAAGACTTTTTCAAATCTGGGTGGAGGGAAGTTTTGTGTCTGAGTTCTTTGTTCTTTGTCTTGTGCCTGTACTCTCTCGGCTATGAGAGGGATTTTTTCTGTCTCCTGCCTTTCTAATCTTTTGTTTCCAAGTTGTGAGTACAAAGATCATAAAACAATAGGAGTTTATTGTTTTTTTTCTTTTGTATTTACATGTGTGTAGTTGCTGGAGTGCTTTGAATTGTATTTTTTGAATAAGGCTGTTTATTCATATTTCTTTTAAGCAATTGACCCTGTATTTGTCACCTTAATACAGAGAGACCATTTTTATGTATTTTTCTTTCTTCTTATAAAGCTTTCTTTTTCAGACCTGTTGGAGTTTTTCTTTAGTGGGAATTCCAGGGAATTAAGTCTGCAACTCACCAGGGAATTGGTGGGAGGAAGAAGTCGGGGGGAAAATCTCTTTGTGTTAGATTTACTAAGCCTGACTTTGCATACCCTCTGGGTGAAGAGGGAAGTACTTGTGTTTCCAGGACTGGAAATAGGGAGGGTGGAGTCCCTCTGTTTAGATTCACGGAGCTTGCTTCTGTGTATCTCTCCAGGAACCCAGGGAGGGAACACCTGGAAGGGAGAAGGGGAGGGAAAGGGTTTATTCCCCTTTGTTGTAAGACTCAAGGAATTTGGGTCTTGGGGTCCCTAGGGAAGGTTATTGGGGGTACCAGAGTGCCTCAAAACACTCTAATTTTTTGGATGGTGGCAGCTTTACCAGGTCCAAGCTGGTAACTAAGCTTGGAGGTTTTGATGCTAACACCCATATTGTGGACGCTAAGGTCCAAATCTGGGAAATATGTTATGACATGAGTGGCAGCGTTGTGGGATAGATAGAATCCAGAAGCTAGTAGGAATATTATATTTTTCTTTTCTCTGCTAGGGGCTTTTAAGCAGAGAGCATTTGGTTTTAAAAGGAACCAGAGAGACTTTTTTTTTCTGCTCTCTCTTGCAGTTTTGGCTTGCATAGTAAGCAAGGAACCATTAAGGAACTATTACGGGTCTTTTGTGACACAATAGCACTCCCATTGTGAGACAAGTATCCAGCAATACACATGCAAATAAAGTGGTTTTTCTGGTTTACTTTACATTGAAAAAATTAGCTAGAGGAAGAAAGGGAAAAAGGCACTGTTGCTAGGCAGACCCCAGGAGACAACAGAGACAGCAGTTCAGACAAAAAAACACCGGAGGGCACCCCAACACAAGAAAACAGGAACCATGCCTAACAAGACAAAAATGGAGGCCGAAGAACAAATCAAAGAGGCAGACAACAGGCGAGATATGGAAAAAAAACTACAAGAGATGGAGCTAAGAGAAAGAGAAAGAGAGGCAGCCCACAGGAGAGTGCTGGAAATAAAAGAGAAAGAGTGGGAACTCCAGAGGGAAGCCCACTGACAGGCCCTGGAATTAGAAAAGGCTAAGCAACAAAACAGCCAATCCTAACAACCCTTCGCCAATACTTGTTCCACAGCACAGGAAATTTCCCACCTACAAGGCAGGTGATGACACCGAGGCCTTCTTTGAAAATTTTGAAAGAGCCTGTTTTGGGTACAGCATCCCTGAAGACCAGTACATGGTAGAATTGAGGCCACAGCTCAGTGGACCTTTAGCAGAGGTGGCAGCTGAAATGTCTCAGGAGAAAATGAACGACTAGAAACTTTTTCAAACCAAGGCCAGATACAGAATGGGGATAACCCCGGATCATGCCCATCGGCGTTTCAGAACCCAAAAGTGGAAACCAAATGTGTCATTTCCCAAACACGCCTACTACGTTGGGAAAAATTATGAGGCCTGGATATCAGGACACAATGTTAAATCCTTGGAAGAACTGCACCTCCTCATACAAATGGAACAGTTCTTGGATGGTGTTCCTGAGGACATAACACGGTACATACAAGATGGAAAACCCAAAAATCTCACCGAGGCGAGGGAGATTGGAGCTAGATGGATGGAAGTGGCAAAAAGCACGAAAGCTACTGTCAAGCAGAACGAATACCCCAGAGGGCACACCGGCCATAAACCCTACAACCGAGGACAACCAAAGACCCAAGGAAAGCCACAGACACACTATTCTTCCACCTCACGAGTCTCCAGTAACCCAGCTCGACCCAGTGACCAGTCAGATGGAAGATGCTTTAAATGTAATGAACTGGGACATATCAAGGCCAACTGCCCAAAGACCGCCAACCGAGTGCAGTTCATTACACCACCATCACACCAAAGATCCCCAGGCCCAGATGCCTCTCAAATACCCTTGGAGCGAAGGGAAAATTTGAGAGTGGGCGGAAAGAAGGCTACTGCGTGGAGAGACACAGGGGCACAAGTGTCAGCTATCCACCAATCCTTTCTTAGACCCGAAATTCATGAACCCAAAGGCCCAAGTGATAATTTACCCCTTCATGTCACAAGCTGTAGACTTGCCTACAGCTAAACTGCCTGTCCAGTACAAAGGCTGGTCAGCAGTGTGGACTTTTGCAGTTCATGACAACTATCCCATCCCCATGCTACTGGGGGAAAACTTGGCCAACCAGGTGAAGCGGGTCAAGCGAGTGGAAATGGTTACATGTAGCCAAACTAGGCAAGCTTCCAGACCCATTCCTGTTCCTGAGCCGTCCACAGACGCCCCGTCTGTGTTACCACAGACCCAGACAGAGGTAGTGGACCCAGATTCCATGCCAACCACTGAAACAGCCACAGAACCTCCAGTCCCAGGCCCGGAACTGGAACAGCAACCAGCACCAGCAATTGCAACCACATCTTCAAACTCCACGCCAGAGGGCACCAGCGAGCCAGAACTGGCAGAAGCAACAGACAGCCGTACCCAAAAGGCTCAGCCAGAGCCTGAAATACCCTCAGGTGCACCAGCGGAGAGTGGTTCACCAGCAACGGAAACAATCCCATCACCTACATCGCTTCCACAGGGACCAAGCCCAAGTCCCCAGTCTGAGAAAAAACTGGTGACCCCAGCCTCAAGAAAACAGTTCCAGACTGAGCAGGAAGCAGATGACAGCCTTCAGAAAGCTTGGGCGGCAGCACGGAGCACCCCATTGCTTGTCAGCTCTTCTAATCGATCCTGGTTTGTTGTAGACCAAGGACTTTTATACAAGGAGATTCTTTTATGCAAAAAGAGTTGGTGGTTCCAACTAACAACCAGGGGAAGCTCTTAAGCTTAGCCCATGATCATTCCAGTGGCCATGCTGGGGTGAACAGAACAAAGGACTGGCTGAGGAAGTCCTTCCACTGGGAGGGGATGGGCAAGGACGTTGCCAAGTATGTCCGGTCTTGTGAGGTATGCCAAAGAGTTGGAAAACCCCAAGACCAGGTCAAGGCACCTCTCCAGCCACTCCCCATAATTGAGGTCCCATTTCAGCAAGTAGCTCTGGATATTCTGGGTCCTTTCCCAAAAAAGACGCCCAGAGGAAAGCAGTACGTACTGACTTCGTGGACTTTGCTACCCGATGACCGGAAGCAGTAGCTCTAGGCAACACCAGGGTAACGCTGTGTGTCAGGCCCTAACAGACATTTTTGCCAGGGTAGGTTGGCCTCTGACATCCTTACAGATTCAGGATCTAATTTCCTGGCAGGGACCATGCAAAAACTGTGGAAAACTCATGGGGTGAAGCACTTGGTTGCCACCCCGTACCACCATCAAACCAATGGCCTGGTGGAAAGGTTTAATGGAACTTTGGGGGCCATGATACGAAAATTCGTCAACGAACACTCCAATAATTGGGATCTAGTGTTGCAGCAGTTGCTGTTTGCCTACAGGGCTGTACCACATCCCAGTTTAGGGTTTTCACCGTTTGAACTTGTGTATGGTCACGAGGTTAAGTGGCCATTACAGTTGGTGAAGCAGCAATGGGAGAGGTTTACACCTTCTCCAGGAACCAACATTCTGGACTTTGTAAGCAACCTACAAAGCACCCTCCGACACTCTTTAGCCCTTGCTAAAGAAAACCTAAAGGACACTCAGGAAGAGCAAAAGCCTGGTATGACAGACATACCAGAGAACATTCCTTCAAAGTAGGAGACCAGGTTATGGTCTTGAAGGCGCAACAGGCCCATAAGATGGAAGCATCATGGGAAGGGCCATTCACGGTCCAAGAGTGCCTGGGAACTGTGAACTACCTCATAGCATTTCCCAATTCCTCACTAAAGCCCAGAGTGTAACATGTTAATTCTCTCAAGCCTTTCTATTCCAGAGACTTACAGGTTTGTCAGTTTACAGTCCAGGGAGATGATGCTGAGTGGCCTGACGGTGTCAACTACAAAGGGAAAAAAGACGGTGGCATGGAAGAGGTGAACCTCTCAACCACCCTGGAACGTCTGCAGCGGCGACAAATCAAGGAGTTGTGCACTAGCTTCGCCCCATTGTTCTCAGCCATCCCAGGACGGACTGAACGGGCATACCACTCCATTGATACAGGTAATGCTCACCCCATTAGAACCCCACCCTACCGGGTGTCTCCTCATGCCCAAGCTGCTATAGAACGGGAGATCTAGAACATGCTACAGATGGGTATAATCCGCTCATCTACCAGTGCATGGGCAGTGGTTCTGGTACCCAAATTGGATGAGGAAATACGCTTTTGCGTGGACTACCGTAAGCTAAATGCGGTAACTCGTCTGGACAACTATCCAATGCCACGCACCGATGAGATATTGGAGAAGTTGGGACGTGCCCAGTTCATCTCTTCAATAGACTTAACCAAGGGGTACTGGCAAGTACTGCTAGATGAACCTGCCAAGGAGAGGTCAGCATTCGTCACACATGCAGGGGTGTATGAATTTAATGTCCTTCTTTTCGGCCTTCGAAATGCACCTGCCACCTTCCAGAGGCTGGTAGATGGTCTACTATCAAGACTGGGAGAATATGCAGTTGCCTACCTCAATGATGTAGCCATTTTTTCAGACTCCTGGCCCGAACACCTACTATACCTGGAAAAGGTCTTTGAGCGCATCAGGCAGGCCAGACTAACTGTTAAGGCCAAAAAGTGTCAAATAGGCCAAAACAGAGTAACTTACCTGGGACACCAGGTGGGTCGAGGAACCATAAACCAAGGTGGATGCTATCCAAAAGTGGCCTGTCCCAAAGTCTAAGAAACAGGTTCAATCCTTCTTAGGCTTGACCGGGTACTACAGGTGATTTGTACCACACTACAGCCAAATCGCTGCCCCACTGACCGACCTGACCAAAAAGACCCAGCCAAATGCAGTTAAGTGGACTGATGAGTGTCAAAAGGCCTTTACCCAACTTAAGGCAACACTCATGTCTGACCCTGTGCTCAGGGCCCCGGACTTTGACAGGCCATTCCTAGTAACCATGGATGCATCTGAGCGTGGTATAGGAGCAGTTCTCATGCAGGAAGCAACGGATCACAACTTCCACCCTGTCTTGTTTCTCAGCAAGAAACTGTCTGAGAGGGAAAGTCACTGGTCAGTCAGTGAAAAGGAATGCTATGCCATTGTGTACGCCCTGGAAACGCTACACCCATATGTTTGGGGACGGCGGTTCCAGCTACAAACTGACTATGCTGCGCTAAAGTGGCTTCATACTGCCAAGGGGAACAACAAAAAACTTCTTCGTTGGAGTTTAGCTCTCCAAGATTTTAATTTTAAAATTCAGCACATCTCAGAAGCTTCTAACAAAGTAGCCAATGCTCTCTCCCATGAGAGTTTCCCAGAATCCAGTAGTTAAAAAGTGTTCTTAAAATGTAAAAGTCTGTTAGTTATATATTTAGTGGTATATGTAAAGGTGCATGTGTTATATTAATCTGTTTATTTTAAAGTTCTAGGAGGAAATCTCCGCCAGTGAGGTTCCCCACTGTCTGCAATTTGGGGGGTGTGTCATAAACAGATAGCTAACGGTTAATGTTCTTTTACCTGTAAAGGGGTAACACCAGTAACCTGAAACACCTGACCAGAGGACAAATCAGGAAAAAATACTTTTTCAAATCTGGGTGGAGGGAAGTTTTGTGTCTGAGTTCTTTGTTCTTTGTCTTGTGCCTGTACTCTCTCGGCTATGAGAGGGATTTTTTCTGTCTCCTGCCTTTCTAATCTTCCGTTTCCAAGTTGTGAGTACAAAGATCATAAAACAATAGGAGTTTATTGTTTTTTTTTCTTTTGTATTTACATGTGTGTAGTTGCTGGAGTGCTTTGAATTGTATTCTTTTTGAATAAGGCTGTTTATTCATATTTCTTTTAAGCAATTGACCCTGTATTTGTCACCTTAATACAGAGAGACCATTTTTATGTATTTTTCTTTCTTCTTATAAAGCTTTCTTTTTTAGACCTGTTGGAGTTTTTCTTTAGTGGGAATTCCAGGGAATTAAGTCTGCAACTCACCAGGGAATTGGTGGGAGGAAGAAGTCGGGGGGAAAATCTCTTTGTGTTAGATTTACTAAGCCTGACTTTGCATACCCTCTGGGTGAAGAGGGAAGTACTTGTATTTCCAGGACTGGAAATAGGGAGGGTGGAGTCCCTCTGTTTAGATTCACGGAGCTTGCTTCTGTGTATCTCTCCAGGAACCCAGGGAGGGAACACCTGGAAGGGAGAAGGGGAGGGAAAGGGTTTATTCCCCTTTGTTGTAAGACTCAAGGAATTTGGGTCTTGGGGTCCCTAGGGAAGGTTATTGGGGGTACCAGAGTGCCTCAAAACACTCTAATTTTTTGGATGGTGGCAGCTTTACCAGGTCCAAGCTGGTAACTAAGTTTGGAGGTTTTCATGCTAACACCCATATTGTGGACACTATGGTCCAAATCTGGGAAATATGTTATGACAGAGACTCAGTTGGAGATCTGGATGCACAGAAGCTCGTTGTGGAGTTCCAGGTGCAGGGACAATGGGATTCTGGAGGGGACCCAGGTGAAGGTGTTTGAGGCTCAGCGGGGGGAGGTAGGGTTGAGGTTCAGGGGAGGTAGGATTCATTTGTGTGGGGATCCAGGTGCAGGTGGTTGGGTCTCAGTGGGGAGGGTATCTGGGGGGCTCAACAGGGTGGTACAGATGCAAGGGAAGTGGGGCTTGTCAGGGTGAGGGTTGGATGATACTGCTTAACAGGGGAGCCCCAGCTTCTGCCAAGGGGATGCCCCATGCTGGGCTCCAGCTTCCCCCCTGTCCTTGCTTCCTTCATCCCCTTCTCTTCCCCATCCCATGTCCCTTCCCTACTGTTCCATCTCTTCCCCATCCCACCCCTTTCCTTCCCCCCTGCCACCGCGTTAAGAGTGTCCACACAAGGAGTGCTATCAGTAATAGTCTGTTGGTTTAACTATATCAGTATAATTATCCCAGTGTAATTGGTAAAACTTTCTCATGCAGGCAAGTCCTTATTATTCAAGACAATGTTCATTTTTTCTTTGTTTTTTCAGTTTTTCTTTCTCCCTCCTTTTCCCCCAATTCAGTCTTGTTTTTCCTTTTTCTGTTTTGCTACTGAACTCTGTTGAAAATCTGTGATTTTGGAAAGTTTGTTTGTTTTGAAGAAGGTACATCACCGTTAGGAATTCACTAAGTGTGTTAATAAAGCAATCAGACATGGGTTAAGAAGAGAGAATACATCTTGGTTTTAGAACAAAAGAGATTGAAAAGATTAGGAAGATTTAGGTGCCTAATTGACTTAGGAACCTCATAAAATTTTCAAAAGGATTTAAGAGTCAAAGTCCCATTTTCAAAAGCGCCTTAGGGACAAATTTTTAAAGGTATTTAGGTGCCTAGTGAGATTTTCAAAGGCATCTAGGCACCTAAAACTCATTGACTTAATTGGGTGTTTGGCACCCAGATGCCTTTGAAAATCTGGCCCTAAGACATATTTGAAAAAGAGACTTAGGCTCTTAAATACTAAGTGCCATTAAAATTCAATAGAAATCAGTTTGCCAAGTGTCTTAGGCACTTTGGAAAATAGGATTCAGGGTCCCAAATCAAATAGTGTTCTCCGGAAATTTTACTCTTATTTTGAGAAGAATGGTTCAAAGGAATCTAAGGGAGTTAGGCAAACCAGTTCCTTTGAAATTCAGTGGAATTTGTTTGTAAAGCTGCCTTTGGCTCCTTTGACAATCCTTGCCAAAATGACAAAGAAGGGACAAGAAAAGGTAAGTAAAATAAGGGATGGTATCGAATAGAACAGCCATGAAATTCTATTCACTCTTTTCATAAAGAGTCTCCACTGAACCTTGTTCTTAGCTCATTTAAGATTTATAGGAGGAAATATTTTTTACACAATGTGGATTGAGCCTGTGGAAACTCATTGTCTAAGTAAAATACTGACAGTAGGAGACAGAAAAATATAATCCATTTCTATGGGTACAGAGGTTATTCACACCTACACTAGCTAGGTGAAAATGTACAAAGAATATCAGTTTCCATGCTTCAGAAAATAGCTCATCAAGTAACTGCCGGGGGTTGGGGGTAAACTTTCCCTAACATGGCTGGGATTTTCAAAGTTAGTTAGGCATCCAACTTAATTGAAAATCAGTGGGAGTTGGGCACCTATCTCTTGTAATTGTTCTCTTAAGGATCCTACATAAGAACATAAGAGCTATATTAGGTCACATTAATGGTCCATCTAGCTCAGTGTCCTGTCTCCTGATAGTGGCCAATGCCAGGTGCCCCACAGGGAATGAACAGAACAGGTAGTCATCAAGTGATCCATCCACTGTCACCCCTTCCCAACTTCTGGCAAACAGAGACTAGGGACACCATCCCTGCCCATCCTAGCTAATAGCCATTGAAAGACCTATACTCTACAAATTTATCTAGTTCTTTTTTGAACCCTGTTATAGTCCTGGCCTTCACGGCATCCTCTGGTAAAGAGTTCCATAGGTTGGCTATGTGTGAAGAAATATGTTTTGTTTTTTTTTAAACCTGCTGCCTACTAATTTCATTTGGTGATTCTTAGTTCTTATGTTATGAGAAGGAGTAAATAACACTTCCTTATTTACTTTCTCCACATTATACATGACTTTATAGACCTCTATCATATTTCCCCTTAGTCATCTCTTTTCCATGCTGAAAAGTCCCAATCTTATTAATCTCTTCTGATATGGAAGGTGGTCTATACCCCTAATAATTTTTGTTGCCCTTTTTGGAACCTTTTCCAATTCCAATATATCTTTTTTAAGGTGATGTGACCACATTTGCATGCAGTATTCAAGATGTGGGCAAACCATGGATTTATATAGCAGCAATATGATATTTTCTATCTTATTATCTATCCATTTCCTAATACCTATCTCATAGAATTGGAAGGGATCCCAAAAGGTCATCGAGTCCAGCCCCATGCCTTCACTAGCAGCAGTAGCATCGGCAGCCTTTTTGGCATCCTAGAAGGCGGAAGGTCCTGTCCCCAAAATGACACCCCCAACAGAGGCAGCGGAAGGTCCTGCCCCCGAAATACTGCCAACGTCAAACATCCAGCCTCCGACCCCCAAATGTTAGCACTTTGGGCAACTGCCTAGGTTGCCTAATAGGTTGCACTGGCCCTGACTAGCAGGATCAAGTACTGATTTTTGCCCCAGATCTTTAAGTGGTCCCCTCAAGGGTTGAACTCACAACCCTGGGTTTAGCAAGCCAATGCTCAAACCACTGAGCAACATTCTGTTAAGAACCATGAGGGGTCTGGTGGCACCTTAAAGGCTGACAGATTTATTTAGGCATAAGCTTTCATGAGTAAAAAAAAAAATTCAGATACATGGAGTGAAAATTACAGATACAGGCATAAATATACTGTCACATGAAGAGAAGAGAGCCATTCCGAGTCTCTATCAAGCCCAAATAATGGTGTTAAGTTTGCTTTTTGACTGCCGTGGCACACTGAGTGGATGTTTCCAGAGAACTGTCCACAATGACTCCAAGATTCTCTCTTGAGTGGCAACAGCTAATTTAGACCCCATCATTTCATATGTATAGTAGGGATTATGTTTTCCAATGTGCATTACTTTACATTTATCAACACTGAATTTCACCTGCCATTTTGTTGCCCAGTCACTCAGTTTTGTGAGATCCCTTTGTAGCACTTTACAGTCTGCTTTGGACTTAACTAGCTTGAGTAGTTTTGTATCATCTGCAAATTTTGCCAACTCACTGTCTACCCCTTTTTCCTGATCATTTATGAATATGTTGAATAGGACTAGTCCCACTACAGACCCCTGGGTGACTCCACTATTTACCTCTCTCCATTCTGAAAACTGACCATTTATTCCTACCCTTTGTTTCCTGTCTTTTAACCAGTTATTAGTCCATAAGAGGACCTTCTCTCTTATTCCATGACAGCTTACTTTGCTTAAGAGCCTTTGATGAGGGATCTTGTTAAAGGCTTTCTGAAAACTTAAGTACACTATGTCCTACTGGATCCCCCTTGTCCACATGCTTGTTGACTTCCCTCAAATAATTATAGTAGATTGATGAGGTATGATTTCTCTTTACAAAAACCATGTTGACTCTTCCCCAACAAGTTATGTTCATCTATATGTCTGACAATTCTGTTTTTTTGTTTACTAAACTTTCAACCAATTTGCCCTTTACTGAAGTCAGGCTTACAGGCTTGCAATTGCTGGGATCACCTCTGGAATCATTTTTTTTTAAATGGCACCACATTAGCTATCCTTCAGTCATTTGGTACAGAAGCTGATTTAAATGATAGGTTACAAACCACAGTTTGTAGTTCTGCAATTTCACATTTGAGTTCCTTCAGAACTCTTGGGTGAATACCATCTGATCCTGGTGACTTATTACTGTTTAATTATCAATTTGTTCCAAAACTTCTTCTAATTACACCTTAATCTGATACAGTTCCTAAGATTTGTCACGTAAAAAGAATGGCTCAAATTTTGGAATCTCTCTCACATCCTCAGCTGTGAAGACTGATGCAAAGAATTAAGTTAGTTTCTCCACAATGGTCTTATTGTCCTTTAGTGCTCCTTTACCATCTTGATCATCCAGTAGCCCCACTGGTTGTTTGGTAGGCTTCCAGCTTCTGATGTACTTTAAAAAATTGCTATTACTTTTTGAGTCTTTGGCTTGCTGTTATTCAAATTCTTTTTTGGCCTTCCTAATTGTATTTTTGCACTTCATCTGCCAGAGTTTATGCTCCATCTTTTCTATTTTCTTCACTTAAGATTTAACTTCCACTTTTTAAAGGATGTCTTTTTGCCTCTCATTGCTTCTTTTACATGCTCATCTATAGAATCGGCTTCTGGCTACTGATGGAGACAACATACAAGACAATAAGAAACTATCATCTGATGTGGTGTGGAAATTGTTACATTCCTGTTTCCTTACAACATTTTAAAATGATCATTAACTTAGTCCTGGAAGGCTAGGATAGGGGACTGAGTTTGCTTCCTGGTCATTTTAAGGTGAACTAGATGAATATTGATTCTAGTTATTCTGTTATATTTGTATATTGTTATTACTTTTCTTTATTGAGGTAGCTGCATTGAATGGAGGAAAGAAAGTGGGGAAATCACACATTGATCAGAGAATTCATCCTCCTGGGATTGGGGAATATCCCTGAAGTGCAAGTTCATCTCTTCTTGCTGTTCCTAATGAGCTACATTGTGACCATGGCTGGGAACGTTCTCATCATTGCCCTAGTTACGGCTAATCAACGCCTTCATACCCCCATGTACTTCTTCCTGTGGAACTTGTCCTGCCTGGAAACCTGCTACAGTTCCAACATCCTTTCCAGGATGCTGGCCAGTCTCCTGACTGGGGACAGAACCATTTCTGTTAGCGACTACATCACACAACTTCATTTTTTTGGTTTCCTGGTAGCTACAGAATGTTACCTGCTAGCAGCGATGTCTTATGATTGATACATAGCAATATGCAAACCACTGCAATATGCCATCTACATGAATGGTAGGAACTGCCTCTGGCTCGTGTCTTGGTCTTGGATCAGTGGATTTCTGGGCAGTACAATAATGACATTTTTTGGGGTCAAAATTAACTTTCTGTGGCCCAAATGAAATTGACCATTTCTTTTGCGATTTCATCCCAATGATTAAACTCTCCTGCACTGACATCAGCCTGACCACCCTGGTGACCCTGATTCTTTCTTCCATGGAAAACCTGATCTCACTTCTGTTAACCATGACATCCTATGTTTGCATCATGGTCACCATTCTAAGGATCCCTTCCATGAGCGGGAGGCAAAAGTCCTTTTCCATCTGCTCCTCTCACCTCGCCATGGTCACAATTTTTTATGGCACTATAACTATAGTCTATGTGATGCCAAAAAACAGTACACTGAGAGAGCTTAACAAAGTGTTTTCCCTATTCTACACTGTCCTGACTCCCCTGGCCAACCTGCTCATCTACAGCCTGAGAAACAGAGAGGTCAAGGAGGCCCTGAGAAAAGTTTGCTCTAAGTACCTTGCATTCATATGTTTTAATGCTTTGGAATAAATCAGTCTCGATTTATTAGCCAGGAGGCACTATTTAGAACACCTTTAATTCTGGCCAGCCCACTTATCTACAGCCTGAGAAACAAAAAGGTCAAGGAGGCCCTCAGAAAAACTCTCAGTAAATTCACTGGACCAAATTCTCACCAGAAGACTCCACAGAAGACAATGGAGCCTTGTTGGTTAAACCAGCTGATTGGCTGGTCCATGGTGATCACAAGACATCAGATGGGCTTTGTTAAATGAGAATTAATCCCTATGTTTTAAATAGTCTGGTTGGGCTGCATCTAGGCTGATCAATACTCAAACCATCTGGTCCCACCATAAGAGAATGTTAAGATGTACTGAGTTCTCAGACAGCTGCATCAACTTTAGGGCAGTTGTTTGCTTCTCTTTTCACATGTAAGGTACATGGAGTGGTCTGTGAGGGGTAGTGAGGGGTCTCAGGGTGTAGAGGAGGCTAAATAATGAGCCCCATTATGTGGAGGATCTGAAACAGACTAAATAAATCTGACCAAGATTACGACAGATAGGATCCATTTTAGGGCTGAAGGTGCTAAAATATAAAACTCAATGAAAAGATCATTTACCTGATGGATGTCCATGGTGCTTGTCTATGTAGCATTTTAATATTTGACTAATATTTCCATTATAATGAAACAAAAACAAAGACAAGTATATCACGTATGTGTTGTCTGTCTGTCTTTCCTTTCAGTTAATGCAATTCTCATAATATCTGCAGTTATGTGCATTAATTTTCAGACATCAGTTGTGGCAGCAGAGAAATCAAGACTGAAAAAGGTCAACAAGCAAAACAAAATGACACACTCAGCACAAACATAAAATCTTCCCTCCATTCTGCACATTACAATTCACCAGCTCAAGCCAGCATATACTTCAGCAAGCATTCGGCATGTGGCATGATAGTCTAAATCAGTGGTTTTCAACCTGTGGTCCGTGGACTCCTGGGTGTCCACAGACTATGTCTAAGATTTTCAAAAGGAGTCACACCTCCATTCGACCATTTTAGGGGTGTGTAAATGAAAAAAAAAAGGTTGAAAACCACTGATCTAAATACAAGGCTCTTGCTTTGAGGTCGGGAAATGCAAGCATCAAATCCTTAGCCAAATCTAGCTGTTAGTAGGAAAGTTATTGCAAGATGAGAGATCTCCTCACAGATATACTCACCCAGATGTTTGACGTAGGAATCACTTAGTGAAATTCTACATCCTCGTAAGACTCTTCTCTACTGTTAAAATTGACAGGTGAAGTTGTGTCTTGGTTTTGACTTCAATGGGACCAATATCACATGCTTTGAATTTACTGCCCACTGGACAGAGCCTGGCCCAATGACCAAATCATGGGAGTGAAAGTTAGGAGAGTTGGAAACACATGCTGGATGTGACAGTTATGGAATAATTTGTTAACCCCATATCAGGTTGGCCTGGTTCTGCAATGGGATTTTCTGCACAAATGTTTTTGATTCACTGCTTCTCAGTGGGGATTAGGGCGAGTGGTCCAGGATGGTTTAGGTAAGATATAAAAACATACACCTAAGGGGCTTGGCTTTTGGGGAGAGGTCTTGGTATATGTTGAGGGGTGTGATGCCTGGACCCATCTCAGTGTTGATTGGCCTAGGGGAGAGGAAAAATTGCCACCAGAAGGCCTGCCTGTACCTCCCAACACATGCTTCGGGTGGGATTTATGCCACAACCTTAGCACTGATTGGCCAGGGGGGCATGCCAAGAGGGGTGTGAAATGTTTTGGAAAAGTTTGTCTGAGTGCATGAAAAAGTTTGACAGCTTGGACTCACCTAAATTATTATCGTGGAATGGTTAATAGGGAGCAACAGAGAGTAATGGTGGAGAAGGGGCAGCTATACTGTGTAACGGGCACTAGGGGCAGCAGAGGGTGGGGAAGGGGCGGCTGTACTGTATAATAGGCACTAGGGGGCAGCAGAGGGTGGGGGTGGGGAAGGGGCGGCTGTACTGTATAATGGGCAGTGGGGTAGCAGAGAGTGGGAGCTGGGAAGGGGCGGCTGTACTTTATAATGGGTTCTAGGGGCAGCAGAGGGTAGGGATGGGGAAGGGATGGCTATACTGTATAATGGGCACTAGGGGCCCTAGGGGTAGCAGAAGGTGGGGTGGGAAAGGGCGGCTGTACTGCACTGGGACAAGTGGGAAGGGGTGGGGAGGAGAAGGCTGTACTTTTAAGGGGGTCTAGAAGAAGGAGAGAGAAGCAGAAAAACTGGCTAAAAGCTGTAGAAAGAAATTACAGTTCCATACACCCCAACACATGTAGTCCTACCCCCTATCCGTCTCCTCCAGAGCAGGATCGTCCCTAAAGCCATGATATGCAGACCCCCATGTTTTGTCCCATGTGGCCCCATTCCTCATGGTAGTACAAAAAAAATAGGGCAATACAGTCTGGATGAAATTCCAGTGCACAACTGGTATTTAAATGCAGCTATCAATGCTGCACCGTCAAACAGGGAGGACATGTCAAGGGATGCTCTGGGGATCTTTACAAGGTCGGGACTATTCAGTCGTTTCATTTACATCTCAGATGAGGGAGCAGAGATGATGCTTATAAAATCTGTGGATGACCCCAGGCTGTTAGGGGTAGCAGGGCTTTGGAGGACAGGATTAAAATTCACATCATCTTGAGCAATTGGAGAACTGCTCTGAAATCACTGAGGGGAAATTCAGTGAAGACTAGTGCAAATTAGGGCACTTAAGATGGTAAAATCAAATGCATGACTAGAAAATGGGTAATAACTGGCTAGGTGGTGACATTGCTGTAAAGGAGCTATGGGTTGTCCTGGATCACAAACTGAATATGAGCCAAATATGTGATGCAACTAAAAAAAAAGGCTAATATTATACTGGTGTGTATTAACAGGAACATCATCTGTAAGACATGGGAGGTCATTGGTGGGTGAGGGATGGGGAAGGATCAGCCATCTCATTAACTTAAGTGCATGTAGGATCAGATTCTGATCTCAAGTCAACCTGAATATGGATCTCTGAAGTCAAAGCCTTTCCTTTCTGTTTCCATCAGTCTAACTAAGGTCAGAATCCAGCCTGTATCAGTGACATTGTACATACTATTTCATTTCCATTCCATCCACCCTTTATAACACAGACAAATATCCTTCCAAGAATTAAAATCATGATTCATCACTATATTTCATGTTTTCCCCACATAGTATTTTGTGAATTATTGGTTTGAAAAACAGTGCAATTTTGAAGGCGCAAATAAGGATCAGTGGGGATTCTTGCTAGCAAAGCTTTGGATGCACAACATTGTTAACGTGTTTTAGATTTAGGTATGTCTATGTGGTTAGCTGGGAAGAACAATTGTCTTCATTGTTTTGTAGTTAGAAATATAGACATAACCTTATTCATCCTCAGGAGCTGAAGCAAACAAACCAATTTCCTTCAGGGATAGAGATGACAAGAAGAAAATGCTTTCAGAGAAGCATCCCACACAAAATGGTAGCTTCTGGGAAGCTGACGTATGTAGAATGCCAATGTCTAAATACAATAATGATATAGATTATGGATAAAATGTTCAAAACACCAAAGTGATTTATGTGCTTAAGTCCTATTGTAAATCAATGGGATGTACGCTATATGAACGTGTGTCTTTTCTAAAGCCCTACCAGCCCTGCTGTTGACCTAGGAATGCTTAGCTTCTTTAGATGTCCCCACTGTACTGTTATGTATATTACTCTGATTCCCCTTAAATTACTACCCACTACTGATAGAGGAATCCTTAGGACCTGCTGCAGTTCTTTCGATCTTCTATTTTCCCAGGCCTTTGAGCTGTCTCAAACCAGTCCTGTAGGCTCAGTAGGAGATCAAGCCAAAGTCATCAAAGTTAATAACTTTAGCATTGTCCCTTAAGGCCCAGATTTGTGGGAAGGTGGCTTATCTTTTCCTTCCTGCCTGTATTTTTTTTTTCAGACAGTTGTCTGTTGAGTTAACTCCATAGTGTCATACAGAAAACAGTCTCAGTAACCAGGAACATACAACATTATTACATTATTGCAGAACAACTCCGGACACATGCTCTAGTTGCACCGCAGTTTCTTGGGATGCAGGGGTCATTGAGCGAGACTCTCTGGCCTGTTTTATGTGGGAGGTTAGATTAAATGCTCATAGTGGTTCCTCTGGCTTTTAAGTATATGGATCTATGAACAAATGAAAACTGTAGACACAGATGGCTTTGATTTCAGTGGTTTCTTAAGAGTGAACCAAAATGGCCAGGCTTATGACAGGGAACAAGACATCAAGTGACTCAAAAACACACCTCAGGGCATCACCTTTTAGCATAACCTAAGTGAGTTAGCTCAATGTCACCAAATTCTCACAAAAGCCACAAATCTATTGAGAGATTTCCTCAAAGCCTCCTTGAACTCTTTGTTTCTCAGGCTGTAGATGAGGGGGTTGACCATTGGAGTCAGGACTGTGTAGAAGAGAGAGAACACTTTGTTCAGGTTTCTCAGTGCATGTGTTTTTGGTACGACATACACCATGATTAGGGTCCCGTAGAAGGTTGTAACAACAATCAGGTGAGAGGAGCAGGTGGAAAATGCCCTTTGCTTCCCAGTACTGGATGGGATTCTTATGATACTGGCTATGATATAGATATAGGATGTCAGGGTTAATAAAAATGGGGGAAAGATATCTATGGAAGCAAAACAGAAAGCAACAAGTTCTATCAAGTAGGTATCACCGCAGGACAGTTGGACCACTGGGATGAAGTCACAAAAGAAATGGTCAATTTTACTGGGGCCACAAAAAGTTAATTGTGACATTAAACATATTAATATGGTAACAACCACAAAGGCAATGATACAAGACCCTGCTGCTAACTGAAAGCAAAACTTGCTATTCATAACAGTTCCATAATGCAGTGGTTTACATATCGCTAAATACCGATCATAAGACATCACAGATAAGAGGTAACATTCTGCAGCTGCAAGGCTACTAAAGAAATAATACTGTACAAAACAACCACGAACAGAAATGGTTCTGTCGCCAGTCAGGAGACTGACCAGTTCCCTGGGCAGGATGGTTGAGGTGTAGCAGATCTCCAAGCAGGACAAAATCCCCAGGAAGAAGTACATGGGAGTATGAAGGTGCTGATCAGCCACAACTAATGCTGAAATGAGGATGTTCTCAGCCAGGGTCACAATGTAGATCAGTAGAAAGAGCAGGAAGAGAAAGCGCTTCAGTTCAGGGAGATTTCCAAATCCCAGGAGGATGAATTCCTTGAAGGCCGTTTCATTTCCTAGTTCCATGTCTGCCATAGGTTCTACCTTTGAAAGAGAAAACAAACTGAACTGGCAGTTGAAGAACATCAGGGTACTTTTCAATATACTTCATCTATTTCATTGCGCAAATGATTAGTCCCTCATTTCCCCTTGTGGTGATGTGTACATAGTGCTTATGCATCATCTGACCTTCTGCTTTGAATCGTGCATATTCTAGTTCCCCACCTTCTCCAAGAAGAGATCAAACAAATTCTCTAACGATCTGTACCCCTGAAAGAACTCTGATAGCTTCACATTTTTTTATACTCAATTGTACCCTAAACTCCTAATATTTTACAGAATAAACAATCTCCTAGGCTGGTATTTCACTTATGATCATGTTTGGGTTTTATTTTCTTTTTTATTGTTTCAGGAGATAGACATTTATCATTATATACTAATAACCCTTAATGTCATCCATTTTTTAAAGAAAGATTGGACACAATCTTTCTAAGCTTTTGAGTTGACCTCTTGATCCTGATCTCTTCCTTTATCTCCCTATCTCTCTCTTTTAATACACTGATTTCTCTCTTCACTATTTGTGATGTGTTGATCATAATTATACTTTGGCATTACAAAATGGAACATGAGAACTGTCATACTAAAGAAGATTGGAGGAATGTTTTGAACAGTGTCCCTTCCCTCACAATGTCAACAGACATTTTCTCCCAAGGAAATACTGTTTTTCAGTTGAGAAAAAGTTAAAACTTCCAAATTTTTTTTAAAAAATATTTATTGTCAGTTATTTTTGCTTTGGGAAATGAATTGGCTGAAAATTACTGAACATTTTTCAACCTCAAACCAAAACATTTTCTGTTTTTGCCTGAAAATGTTCTCTCTTATTTTGTGTTTTTGTTGTTCCAAGTAAAAATGAAAGACTTTTGCAGGAAAGCAGATTTTTTTGGAGAAAGCTCAGTTTTCTGTTCTAGAAAATTTTGGATGTAAATCTTTGGACCAGCCTTAACGTCAACACAAGACCTGGATTTTTATTTGAATCATCAGAATATGCCCAAGTACATTCGATCATCTATAGTTTCATAAGAGAAATAAATACTTTCGTTTCAGGGTTTAAAGTGATGAATACCTGTTTGGGATAATGAAGAAATGTGTTATATAATTCCTCTGCTTCCTCAGGAGCATTTAATACTGACCACTATCAAGCAGTCTGACCTTGCAGGTCATAAGATATATCTGCACTGCATTGTAAACCTGGGGATGCAGGACCTGGGCTTGTGGACTCAGTGTTTCCATGCCTGCACTTGAGCATCCAGACTGCATTGCTTACAACACCTGGACATGAAATCATGTGCAGTCTGGACATACAGGCATAGAACTTCCCGGAAGCCACTCCTCTTTGAACTAGAGTAGATCTTTTAGAAAACCCAGACAAATTTATGTTAGCCCTTTCCTGCATTTTGCCTTTATAGTAACTCCTCACTTAACATTGTAGATATGTTCCTGAAAAATGCTACTTTAAGTGAAACAATGTTAAGCAAATCCAACTTCCCCGTAAGAATTAATGTAAATGGGGGAGAGAGGGGTGTTAGGTTCCAGGGACATTTTTTTTTTGCCAGACAAAAGACTATATATATACACACACAGTAGAAGTTTTGAACAAACAATTGAATACTGTACACAGAAATGATGACTGTAAAGCTTGGTTGAGGTGGTGAAGTCAGAGGGTGGAAGAGGGTGAGATATTTCCCAGGGAATGCTTTACTGCTAAATGATGAACTAGCACTTGGTTGAGCGCTCAGGTTTTAACATATTGTTAGTGTAGCCTCACACTCTACAAGGTAACACAATGGAGGGAGGGGAGACAGCATGGCAGAGAGAGGCAGAGACACACACCATGTGTATGAGACAGACATGCCTTGCCCCTTTAAGTACGCTGACCCCACTCTAAGTATACTGCATTTTTAAGTAGAGCAGTACACTGAAACAGCAGGTGCTGCCAGCAAGTTCCTTGTGTCCTGAGCCCTGTTGTGTCAGTGCCCCCCCTCACTCTGTGGAGATAAGGTATAGGAGCAGGGGGCAGGAGTAGGGGGAGGACACCCTGACATTAGCACCACCCTTCCTCCCCAGGCAGGAGGCTCCCGGCAGCAGCTCCAAGGCAGAGGGTGGGAACAGCACACGGCTGTGCGGGGAGGGAAAGCTGAACTGCCCTGCAATTAATAGCCTGCTGGATGGATGCCACACAGGGAACTTAGGGGAGCGCGGAGCTGATTAGGGGCTGACAGTCCACCCTGGGTCCAAGCCCCCATCAGCTAGCTTCAACTGGTTGCTCTTTTTGTAAGTCTTGGACAAACCAGGCAGGCAGCTGCCAAACAAGTTATAAGGGAGCATTGTGCAACTTTAAACTACCATGTTCTCTAATTGGTCAGCAATGTAACCATAAAACAACGTTAACCAGGACAACGTTAAGTGAGGAGTTACTGTATCTTTTTTTTTCTTTTTACTCTAGACATTCAGGATTGTGTCTCCATCCCACGGTCAAGATATCCAGAAGGGACCAGAGGTTTTGTTTGTTCTGCCTGAAATATGTTAAGGGCACCTGGTTTTCAGAATGTGCATCTTCAATTTGTCTCAGTTCAGTCTCCTTAATACTTAGGTACCACAGAATGGTTAGACAGTTTTCAAATTCTTGGTCACTGCCCTGAGAATAACTTAATTACTTTCCGTGTGAATGCAAGCAGAAATGAGTCACTCCTGATTTACATTGATTTCAATGAGAGAACCTCATACATTGATTTAAATGGGATTGCACCCAGTCTGCTATTATAGCTAGAGTTTTCAGCTCAGTTCTCTGGATTTAAAAAAATATTTTGACTCTGCAGGGAGTCTATAGTGATGACAGAAATAAAGACAGAAAGACAGAGGAAAGAGGGGATCAGAGGGGTGTATGGAAATGGTTAGATAGATAGATAGATAGATGGGGAAAGAAAGAAAGAAAGAAAGAAAGAAAGAAAGAAAGAAAGAAAGATCCCCATACATATCTTTTCTATCTAGCTAGCTCTGAACCCTTCTGTATTTTTTACTGACCTGCTTGACATGTGTATCGTCTTTTTATTCAATTTCATATAATAATGGACTTATTCCTCATTTTAGTCTGGTCCATAAAATTATTCATATCAGTCAATTATTCACATTCGTCAACAGTCACAGTGATTCCAGAGAAGAAGCAGCCTGATAAGACATAGCTTTGACACAACACATTGAATATTCCTAGCCTGTTAAAGACCATTCTTCCCCACCACCCCAGTGAATGAAGACTTAGCTCACGTTTGCCACTTCAAAATCCCATGATTTAATTGAAACAGAAATGGTGGAAATGTTTTACCTTTAAATCTGTTATACCCAAGGCTGATTTTCAGATACTGTCCCTTTCCCCAGTGAGTCAGAGATCAGGATACTGGTTCTGCAGTTTATCTTCTTCCATTATCTGCTTCCTGTTCTTCAAAAGTGCCAGGAAAGAGATCTACTATGAGTGTTCCTTACAGTGCTATTTGCCTCATGCCCAGTTACTACAAGAGAGACCCTCTCCAGATTTCTCTTTTATCCCTTCTGTGGGAAGGTGTCATCTCTCTTGATGCTTACCTTGATTAATGAGAACGAAAACTCAATAATACACTAGTGCTATAAATGGTACAAATATTAGAGGGAATGGAGACAAACTGCTACCCTCTGAGGAAATGGCCTTCCTTACTACATGCATGTGATGAGGTCCCTACAGTCCAAGAAAAGACGTGCTACAGTCCAAGAAAAGACACTTACAAAAAAACTATTTCACATTTTCCCACCCAATTGCTATTTAGGAGACTCTTTAAAAAAAACAAAACAGAGTGAGGTCCCTCACCCATGTCTTCAGCTTGGACAGAGAAAGGGAGGTACCTAGTCATGTACTCAGTGTAAGATATCAGATAATGATTGGGATTTTCCAACATGCTGCTGACTTTCAAATGGACTTCTGTTCTTAAATCATGTAGACGCTTCTGAAAAGCTCACATACTGTATTCTCTGTTCCTCCCTGGGAAGGATGAGAGAGAACTTTCAGGTTGAAAGTTTTGAAGGGGCCTCAGTGACATGGGCCCTGCATTGCCAATGGCTTTTGATGGCATTTCAGTGTCTACCTCCCTTAGGGACATTTCAGACACCCAGTCTCAGGTCCCAAACTTCTAAGGAGACATAAATGTATACACACATCTTAGTGACTTCACATTTTTCATTATCTGTGCTCTAATATGCCCATCAGTGTGGCATCTGGGAGTGTCTCTCACATTCATGGACTTATTCTTCCAGTGTCCAAGTGTGGTAGGGGACTATTATTATGCACAGGGGAAACTGAGGCAAGGGGGGATTAAACAGCATCTCAGAGTCACACAGTGAATGTGTGAGAGAGCCAGGTAGCGTCTCAGACTTGCAGACTTTAAGGTCAGAAGGGATCATAATGATCATCTAGTCCAGTGGTTCTCAACCTTCTGTACTGATGATCCTTTTCACATAGCAAGCCTCTGAGTGCTACCTCCCCCTTATAAATTAAAAACACTTTTAAATATATTTAACACCATTATAAATGCTGGAGGAGAAGTGGGGTTTGGGGTGGAGGCTTGCAGCTCCTGACCTCCCATGTAATAACCTCCGTGACCCCCTGAGGGGTCTTGATCCCCAGTTTGAGAACCGCTGATCCAGTCTGAGCTCCTGCACTTCACAGACCAGAGAAGACTAGCTGCCCACTCCTGCAAGAGGCCCATGACCTCAGGCTGAGTGACTGAAGTCCTCAAATCAAGATTTAAAGACTTCAGGTTACACAGAATCCACCATTTACTCCAGTTAAAACCAGCAACTGACTATGCGACTGCAGAGGAAGGTGATAAAAAAAACAAAACAAAAAACCCCAAAATTAAACCAGGGTCTCTGCCAATCTGACCTGGGGGAAAATTCCTTCAAAATCCCAAATATGGTGGGTAATTAGACCCTGAGCATGTCGGCAAGACCCACCAGTCAGACACCTGGATAAGAATTTTCAGTAGTAACTCACAGACTATGACAGAAAACATAGGTTATCTTTTCAAAGAAAGAGATTGGGTTACTCTGCCATGACCTACCTTTAGTAAAACCATAGTGTATTTGATTCCATTTACAGTTTACCTCTGTGACTTTCATTACTCTCTCTTTCAATATTTGTTCTAAGAGCTTGCAAACAATTGAGATCAAACTAACAGGCCTGTAGATCCTGAATTATTTTCCCCTCTTTTCTTATATAGTTTCTATTTTTGCAGTTCTCCAGACATAGGGTAAAACGGTTGAGTATCTCAAGTTCCACTGTCTTGATTTAAGCCCAGAACCATCCATCCTACATTTTGCACTCTGACTTTATCTTGAGTTCACAGTATGGTGGTGTCTGGGCATGGAGGGCATCTAGCTGGTTTCTTATATGCTTCTAAGCTTGCTAAAGAACTGCCTTGACCAAGGTGAGTCTTTCTATCTGCATCCAGTGGGGAAAAGTTGTAAGCTACCTTCTCTGCTCTGTCATATTTCTTACCTCTAGACTGGCCAAGTGCAGTATATTTTTGGGTGCTAAGAGCCCCTCGGTGCCAACTGACAGAGGAACTAATGTATGGTGACTCAAATTACACCTGACACACTCACTACACATAACACTTTGCTGTCATTATTACTCCTTCACATAACACAAGACCCAGAGATCACCCAGGGGAAATTGTGAAGGCCAAAATTTTAACTGGGATTAGATAAATTGATGGAGGATAAATCCATCAATGGCTACCTCATGCTCTTTGTGTCCCTAGCCTCCAACTACCAGAAACGGGGATGTATCACTAGATAATTACCCTGTTCTATTAATTCCCTGCATAATAAGAATGTAAGAATATAAGAACAGCCATACTGGGTCAGACCAATGCTCCATCTAGCCCAGTATCCTGTCTACACAACATTTTACTAGCCCAGCACAATGCATATTAATAAAAAGAATATCAATGGCATCTAATTTGCTTTCAAGCCTAAAATTATGTCAGTCTAAACTAATATTTTGATAGACCTTCCAATTAAAACATCCAGAGTGAAAGCACTGAATTCTACATTGGTATATGAGAGCCTTATTCTCTCCTTCCCGTGCAAAGGGGGAAATTCCAGACTGGATGTCTCTCCTCTCCAACGGCAGTGGTAATATTTTTGCATCTACTTTACAGTCACATTTTAAAAAGCCCAAGTGACACAGGAATCTTAGTACTATTGACTGTCAATAAGAATTAGGCTAAAGTCCAGATTTTTAAAGGGATTGAGGTATTTTAAAGGTATTTGAAATCAGTAGGTGTTGGGCATGTAGGTGCTTTTGAAAACCCCACTAGGCATCTAAATACCCTTAAAACGTGTCTCTAAGTGCCTAAGTCATTTTTGAAAATGGGATTTAGGATGTTAAGATGCTTAGTTGCTTTTGAAAATTTTACTCCTAATTCCTATTTAATTTCCATAGCAGTAGCCAGCCTAAATCCTTCAGGGATACTCTGAGAATCCCATTTTATGGCTATAATGGAATTTCCTCTGCATCTTAATAATTATAAATGATTGTGTAAAAAGCAATCACTATTAAAATACCCTCCCCCCAAACATTTACAATAAAAGCCTAGCGATTAAACTAGTAAAGTTTCTCTAAAAAAAAAAAGAACACAAAACTCTAAAGGCCTATAGAATTCAATAGAGAATAAAATCATTGCTTTAAAATTGTTAAACCAACCTAAGTAATATAAACCTCTGCTAGGCTGGTTTAAAAATTACTCAGAGAAGTTATCACTATCTATTCAGTATCTTTAGCTTTATCCATACATAGATCCTGACTTAAAAAAAATCATGATTACATTCAAGACATCATTTACTATGCACTTGACTTTAAACTTGTGTTTAAGTCCGACTGGAGTTAATGGGTGAAATCTTAGCAAAACTCCCCTTGATTTAAATAGTCACTAAATTTGCTTTAAAAGGACTTAAAGAGAAAATATTTCAAGTTAAGCACTTTCTGAAAGTCTGTCCTTGGTGTTTCTGGTCTCCCTCCTGGAGTGATCGCACGGGGCAGGGCTCTGGAAGTCTCAATGAACTCCGATTCCAGTGGGGTCCGCACAGGCAGTTCCAGGTAGGAGGGGCACTCACTAAAGCTCCTCACCTCTGATTTAGGAACACAAGTCCTATGGATTCCTGCCCTCCATTTTAAAATGTTACTTTTTTTTTAATTTTGTGTGTATGTTTTTAATATTTATATTTTTTACCCTTTTAAATATCTTTTACTTGTATTTCCTGTTTTATTTTATTGTTGTTTATATATATACTAAGTTTCATTTTATTTTATTTCCCTTTTTATGGTTTTTTAATGTATTTTACAAAAAAAATTTTCCAGTTTTTATTTTACTTGTTAAGTCTGTTAATAGTTTTGTATTTTATTTATTACTATTTTACATTTATTTGCACTTTCTATCAAAGTATTATTTTTTCTATTTTTTATTCTACTTTATATGAATCGTATACTCTGTTGTCCACTCCTTTGTGCTCCTATTTTCTCACTCCAGTGAGGATCTTCAGCTAGGCCCCTCACCCCATCATGGTAGTCACGCGCCGTCCCAGCCCAAGTCTCTTTGTCCCCTGACTCCAGCCAGATCCCCACCACTCCAGACCATGGGTGCTGAAGTGCATCCCCTGGCTTGAAGTGATTCCATCTTATATAGTTTGGTTCAATGGCTCTCAGCACCCCACTATAAAAATTGTTCCAGCACCTCTCTTCCAGCTGGATCCCTTGTCCCAGGAGTCAGCTGACTGATGTAGGGGCCAAAAAGGGCTGCTGGGTTTCACAGTTCGGTCAACATAACCAAGAAAGCATGTAAGCCTCCGTGAAGATGTAGTAGCCACTAAGGGAGTTAGACACCAATCTTTAGAACATAAAGTGCTATAGAAAGTTAACAGCACTCCTATGTTTACCCCACTCATAAAACTTAAAATTTAAATTGATGTGACATTTAACATAACTTGTGAGTAAACATCACTCAAAGTCAATAGGTGACCTTGGAATGACACCGGGGTAGCCTGAGATTAGTGTCCACTGATCAGTACTATCTGCTCGTGCAGCTAACACCAGAACTTCAAGAAAAGAGCAGCAGTAGCAGCATTAACGACACTGCAAGCCACTAGGTGAGGTGCAACATGGGATGTTGGCAAATCTCTGCTCTCATTATGACTGTCAGGGTGCCACCCACTCCCAGGGATTGCTGGTGTTCAGAGGGCAGGATGTGTGTTTTTCAGAGGAAAGTGTATAATCCAGCAGACAGGGCTCTGTTTCAGAAATGAACCAAGATATATGGGGCTCTATCTGCTATACTCTGTGTGGTATTGGATTAAGTGACTTTCTCTCTGAGTCCCTTGGTCTTTTTTTTCTGTGAATAATAATAATAAAAAAATTGAGCTGTTGAAAAGTTTTGGAACAGTTTTAGATCGGAAAATACAGTTAGGACAAATCAGAACAGTTCACGGGACCATATGTTGATTTTGTTGATATTTTCTATGGGAAATTACTAAACATATTTTGGTTTTAGATAAGGTTACTTGCACTTCTGCAACAAAATGTGTTGAGATATTTAATATCTCATAAGAATCTGACATTTCGGCTTTTTGGAATGAAACCAAATTTCAAAATTTCAGGTTTGCTCACAACATGAAAAATCCAGTTGTGGCCCAACCTAATAAAAATATTTAGTCTTGTTTGAGAAACACTTTTATAGCCATGAGTGTAGAGAACATGAAATGAGTGAGTGAGAAATCATTCAGCTCCAATTTTTCCAATGGAGTTACTCTTGATTTAAACCAGGGGTGTAAGTATGAGAGGAGAATCAGCTCCTCTGATTACTTCAAATTGGGTCATAATTCCCAATGGGATTACAGTCACACAGCTATTTATTGCACAAAGTTTTCTTTGATTCTAGGTAAAGGCAACAGATCTGTGTTCAAGTCTTACATAAAAACATAAGAATGGACATACTGTGTCAGAGCAAAGGTCCATCTAGCCCAGTATCACATCTTCTGACAGTGGCGAATGCCAGGTGCTCCAGTCAGAATGAACAGAACAGGTAATCATCAAGCAATTCATTCCCTGTTGTCCAGTCCAAGCTTCTGGCAAAACATATAAGAAAACTTTTTAATAAGTCATTATCTGTGAAGGCAAAAGAGTAAGATTGAGATGAATCATTCAAATAAATTCTTTTTCTTTCTTTCTTTCTTTTTTTCTTTCTCGAACACTTCCTCTTCTCTCCCTTTAAAGTCATTTCTTAATTTTATTTTCAATGGCTTGCACTTCAATAGGAAGTGATCTCTCAACTTCAATTCGGATCAAGTGCGAGCTGGAGTGTCTGAGGAATACATTTTCCCTTTGGCTCAATGTGATATATGATTTTCCAGCTCTGCAAAAATCCATTTGTGTTTGTTCCTTGAAAGATAGAGAGTCAGGGTGGGAAGATTCATTGTGGATCTGTCCATTTTACACTGGGAAAATGGCTCAGATTGCAGCTTGACCTGACAGCACTGTCAGCTTCAGTGCCATGTGCCACCAGCCTCCTCTGGCTAAAGCCAAGGAATGAGTTTAGTTTATGAGGGACAAATTGTCAAGGCCCCATGCTCACATAAATCAGGGATGGGCACCGTTTTAAGAACATGAATAGAATAGAATGTGACTCCTGGTTAGGAAGAAGACAATTCAGTGATAGAGTGTGGAATATTGATACACAACTGCAGTTATTGCTGTAGTTCCATGAGCAGAGTGAACCCAATTCTTCCCTGCCCCATCACTTCTCTTCCCCTCTGGCAGATGTATAGGGAATATCGTAGCATGGGCCACCTAATTCGTCTCTCTTTTCCTGGACAAATCCATGACCTCAAAGAAATAATTGTGATCTGTTACCTCTTACTAGCCACCAGAGGACACACTGGATGTACAAGCTAAAGACAAATATTCCCTTTGAGTAAAGCAAGTGGGCTAAATATCTTCTAAAAAAAAACAGCTCTGACAAAAGCTGCATTTAATAAATCCCTTTGCCGATCAATTCCAACAGCCAAGGAAGAGTGGTTTCAGTGCACAGCCATTATGGATAAAAGCAAAGGGAACAAAGAAAATTGCACTGAGGAAGTTTGAAGGAATGGGAAGCACCACAGATGTGGCTACAGAATAAGTGGAGAATGGGGCTATCCTGATGCTAATCACAAGAAACATAACTTGCATCAATGTTTGTGGGAAAGATTAGAGAGCAAGGTGCAGTATCCTTGCTGTATATTCACTATAACCTGGGAGGAATTTACTTTTGAAGTTCTCTGTACAGGAATAGTGGAAGAAAGAAAGAAAGAAGTTTTCTGAAAAGCAAAGGCACTGTTGCTTTGTGTTTAGAGAAAGGGCTACCTTTTCTGCTTTGATACATCTCCATAGCTCCATTGAAGTCTTCGTGCCCTACCTCAGATTATACCAGGTAAGCATTCTTTGGGCCTCAGCCCTGTAAGACAATCAGTGATTTCCCTTCACCTCATAGAATCCAGACTTCATTTCTATTGCACAGCTCAGCACAGGGATGTGATCAACTCCATGAGGATACCTGGGACATGAAGGAAGTGTGGGTGTGATTAACTACTGTGTTCACTCCACATTTACAGAAGTTAAACTCCATTGATTTCAATAGAGATGCACTAGGACCAGAGTAAATTAATGTAAGGCTATATTAAGCACAGGAAGGCTGGGATTCTCAAAGGATAGATAGATAGATAGATAGATAGTCATCATCTCATGTAGGGGCATATTCATAATTATTAAACTATTTTATGTTGTGAGCTTTTTAAAACCAGTCTGAATCCAGAGCTATCTATTGCTGAGTTACCTCTAATGTACATCAATGTACGTGACCCTATAGGTGAGGACGCTAGCACTACCTCTGACTTAACACTTCCCATTATTAAGACCATGTTTTCATTTGCTTATAACTTTGTAAAACTTTAAATGCCAAGTGTCTAACCTCAAGCTATATTTAATTTTTGTTTTTTAATTTTCAGCCAAAATGATTTATGCATTTTCAGTAACGAGGGTAGAGAAAGGCACATTGCTTTGCCCATGTTAAAATATTCTGATGACCTTTTTGTTGAGATGCTCTGGTGCCCACAGGCTGTGGCTCAAGGATTTGAAATTTGGCAAGGTGTAGCTTTGATTCAGGAATGTGACTTTTGTCTTCCTTCTGAAAATCTGCCCAAATTTGGCAAAGCTATAAGCCTTTGACAAATTGCAGTTCACACATGCTTATTAGAAACCTGCTAGAGCTCCACAACTACATTTCACAAAGAGTCCCTTGGAAAAATGGTGAGTGAGCAGGAATTAAAGTCTCCGTATCATGATGCATGCAAACAGAGGGCTGAACCTTAGTTGGACCTTGAACATTTCCTACCTTGACTTGGCAAACTCAGTTACATTCTTGTAATAATGGTGTTTTGTACCTGTGTGTATATATGTATGATTACATGCTTAGATTTCTTGTTGTTTCTTTGTTTAAATTTCTGATTAGACACATCTCATGACAAATACAGAATGGTGAAATCAAACACTCATCACAGAATTCATCTTTCGGGAATTTGGGGATCTCCAGAAACTGCAGTTTCCTCCCTTCCTGCTGTTTCTAGTGATCTACATTGGGACCATGGCTGGGACCCTCACCATTGTTGTGCTAGTTGTGACTGATCGGCACCTTCACACCCCCATGTACTTCTTCCTGGGGAACTTGTCCTGCTTGGAGACCTGCTACAGCTCCACCATCCTGCCCAGGCTGCTGGCCAGTTTCTGGGCTGAGGACAGAACCATTTCTGTTAGCAGCTGCATCATGCAGTTTTACTTCTTTGGTTGCCTGGCTGGTACCGAGTGTTTCCTCTTATCCATAATGTCTTATGATCAGTATTTAGCCATATGTAATCCACTGCGCTATGCAGCTATAATGAACACCACGGCTTTGTATGACTTTGTATGACTGCAGGGTGCTAGATAAGCAGCTTTGCCTTCAACAGCATCATTGTCTATTTCATTTTCCAGTTAGTGTTCTGTGGTCCTAAGGAAATTGACCATTTCTTTTGTGATTTCACCCCACTGATCAAACTCTCCTGCAGTGATACCAACTTACTCACCCTAGCTGATTTCTCATTCTCTACCATATGTGCCCTACCCCCATTTCTATTAACGCTGGCATCCTATGTTTGTATCATCACCACCATCCTGAGAATTCCTTCCACCACCGGGCAGCAAAAGGCATTTTCCACCTGCTCCTCCTACCTCATTGTGGTTACCACTTTCTTTGGCACCCTGATAATTGTCTACATGGTGCCACCCATCAACACTCTAACAGTTTTAAAGAAAATTTTCTCTGTCTTCTGCACCGTTCTAATCCCATTGATCAATCCCCTCATATATAGTTTCAGAAACAAAGAAGCAAACATTTCTCTGAGGAAATCTGTCAGGAAATTTTTTACCTTTATGAGGAGGCAAAAAAATTACTAGGTTAACTTTTAGGTTCAAATGACATGGGGATAAGTTTATTGGGTCTCACACTCAGCTACTGTGTTGGGAAGGGTTAGATTTGTGTTGGTAAATGCTGATTTCACCGCACATGCACAAAGCGACCAAAATATTATTTCCATAATAACTCATATGTATAGATAAGCAAAGTATGAAAAATGTTGCTTAGAACATAAGAACATAAGAATGGCTGTACTGCAGGGTTTCTCAAACAGGGGTTGCCACCTGTGTAGGAGAAGCCCCTGGCAGACCAGGCTGGTGTGTTTACCTGCCCCATCTGCAAGTCCGGCCGATTGCGGCTCCTACTGGCTGTGAATCGCTCCTCCAGGCCAATGGGGGCTGCTGGAAGTGGCAGCCATCTCTTGGCCCGCACCACTTCCCATAGCCCCCATTGGCCCGGAGCAGCAATCAGTGGCCAGCGGGAGCCATGATCGGCCGGACCTGCGGACGAGGCAGGTAAACACACCAACCCAGCCCACCAGGGGCTTTCCCTACACAAGCGGCGACCCCTGTTTGAGAAACCCTGCTGTACTGGGTCAGACCAAAGGTCCATCCAGCTCAGTATCCTACCTAGCAGGGTGAGATTCTATGGCCTGCGTTGTGCAGGATGTCAGACTAGATGATCATCATGGTCCCTTCTGATCTTATATAAACTTTGGCTAGGTTTATTGCAGATGAGGCATGGTTCTAGCTCCCTGGATCAATGTCTGTATTTATGATAGCACACATATGCCTATGACAATAGAATCAGCTCAGTGAATGTCTGGACTTTCCATTTCCCCTTCGGCTGATATACTCAGCAACAGAGTTCAAATTCCTTATTCATATTGAGTATTTCTTTCTCTTGTGAGCAGTCCCATTGAAACCCATGGAACTCCTTAACGTAAGGCTCTAAAAAAACATGAGTAAAGGTGGTAAAATCTGGCCGCAAATATACACTCAGTGTCATTCAGATCTATAGAACTTTTCTTCCCTTACTTCTGCAGAAACAGCACAGCCGTAAAGAGTCAACTACAGCTGTGCCAACCACAATCTAAAGCCAGTTTCGAATTTCAAGTTCAGTTGCATTTGAGCAATGAAGGTAGTTCATAATGTGCTGATTCCCTGGCAGGATGATTCACTGGGACCCCTGCCTTACTCGGGGCACAGTATGGGTGAACAGAGGGTGAAATTAAGGAGGTGTAGGCAACCACACATCAGGCATTTTCCAACATTCAAGTCCTTGTCTTTGCAAGTCAAATATTGCATTTGTCTGTTTGTTTAAGACAGGTTTTTTAATACAATTTAATTACATGATTGTAGTAGAAAGATAGCCTGAAGAATGGGTCTGGTGTAAAGCCTGAGGCCTGAACCAAAGGCAGAAAAATTTATAATATGAGCAACAGTCAAGCCCTGTCAAGAACAGATGCTTGCCTGAAATGCGGCACCAGTATTGATAGCATTCCTAAAACACACTTAATGCATAAACACATTCCAACAGTCCAACACAGCAACACCCCAATCTAACACATAATAGCATAGTTTGACAACAGCAATGAAGAGTGCCATTTTTTTTTGTGAAACATCAGAAGAAATGTACAAAGATAGGTGGTGAATGGAGGAAAAAGGGGGCGGTAACAAACACGTCATGAAATATATAAGGTTATATATAAGTTGGTTACTCCCGATTGTTTGTCTCAGTCTATAAATGTCGGGATACATCGCTTTAAGCCTTCAGCTGGCCTAACTTTTGGACTTTGTTTGTCAGTAATAAACCTGACCAGGTGCCTTCACTACTAACAGGTCTCTGGTCACTGGGCAGTTCGACTGGATCCTGCTGTACAGTCAATGAGTCAGTGAAGCATGCAGAGAGAACACACATGCAGTCAACATCTGACAACTGAAAAGCTTCATGGTTTCCACAGTTTCATCACGTTTAAGGCCAGAAGAGACATAAGCTCAACCATCTGACCTCCTATATCTCTCAGGCAATGAAAGTTCACCCAGATACCCCTATGCTGAGCCCAACGACTTTAGCTAAACTAAGAATTTAAGTCCTCAGGAGACTGCACTGTGGTGAGCCAAAGGCAGAGAACAGGACGGACCAAGGTGGCCCAATTGCAGGGAATTGATCAACTGAGACATGATTTTGACGTGTGTTCACCAGGAAATGGGCCAAAGATATCAGACTGTCATGTTTTACCAGCATTTAGACAGTAGCAGAAGCACCTGGATTCATATCAGTGGAAAGCCCAGCTTACTGCTCCAGATGAGCTAGCCTATTTGCAACAACTGGGGAATTGGGGATTTAAATAACTGACATATAAACACAACACACCTTGATGGACTTTAAACTGTATCTTCACTAATATATCCCATTGGTAATGGAGGGTTTGCAGTTAGGACATTAAGATATTAATTAACAGCAGCATTGATTGTGTCATGTCCTCTGAAATATTGCCGGTAAGTTGCAATGGGTTTTCAACAGCAAAGTCCAAATTGTTCCCTGGTGTAACTCCTCTGTTTTCACTGGTTACACCAGGGGTTCATCTGAAACAGTGAGTTTTTATCACTGAAATACTGAGCTTGGTTCTGATAACAGATACAGCGGAGACTGTAAAAAGACTCAAACATAGCTGGAGAGCCCTGATCCTTTATTTCCAAACACTCCGAGCCAGAGTTTTAATATTTATTTTCCTAAAAATGCAGATTGGAACCTAGTGAGATATTCAAAAGCAGCCGGGGGCGAGATACAAAAAATAGACTAATCATTATAGGTGCCTAAATCTCAGAATCCTGCCTCAGTGGGATTCCCTAAACATCCACACAGCTGCTTCTGAAGTCTATAGGCATCTAAACTCAACTTGTAGCCTACTTTTTGCAGTCAAATTCCTTAGTGGGCTTAGAGTTCTGTCTCTGGGCAGGTGCACTGCAGCCTGAGACCAGGTGTCTGGACACATATATCCCAGAGTCTCTCCACCTAACTCACCTGAGGGGTCCAATCTGGTAGGTGAGCTCACAGAAAAAGGCTGATGTGGAAGTAAGGACTCCCTTGTCACTTTTAGCCCAATGCTTAGGGTACACAGCTGGGATGTCAGAGATCCCTGGTTTAAGTTGCCCCTCTGTTGGAGGAGGGAAAGGGGGAATTTTTGCCTATCCTTAATTGAAAATATGAGTATACTGAATCTCTGCTGAAGTGATAGATACAAGTGTTTCTAGAAGAAAGAAAGAATGAAAGAGAATAACTTGGGCCAAAATTTTCAATCCTTGATTCATGATATTTAGATTCCTATATTTTTATTTGGCTGTGGAAATTAGCTTAGAAACCCATATTTAAAAACAATCTACCCGAAATAATGAGGCTGTTTTTCATTGCTACACACTGATTTTCTCAGCTAACTCAGACAGTTCCAGATGTGGAGATATGCATGCTGTAGTTTATTATGTATTGAGAGATCTTCATGAAGCAAACCACTCCTATCATCCTCATTTTCTATCACCACAGCCTGATTAAAAAAGAGGAAAACAAAGAAGTCAGAAGCTACTAATCTATACCCCTCTGATTCATTAAACCAGCAGAATTTATCCTACATTCCTATAAATTGAAAAAGAAAACATTACTTGGATTCTCTGAATTCATGTGCAGTTTAGCCACAGAACTTCTCAGAACCTCCTTAACACTGGTATTTCGCAGTCTATAAATGATGGGATTGACTAGGGGAGTCAGGACTGTGTAGAAGGGACAGAGCCCTTTGTTCAGGTCTCTCAGTGTTTTGGATAATCAAAGTCTCATAGAATAGTGTAACAAAGATGAGGTGAGAGAAGTAGGGGGGAAAGGCCTTTTTCTTGCCAGTGGTGGAAGGTATTCATAGGATGGGGGGAGATGATGCAGATATAGGATATTAAAGTTAAGAGGAAAGGAGGCAGAGTGAAAACACAGGCAAATGTTGCAATGTACCATTACTTTATTTCTCTGAATTCAGACCCATAAGATGCAAGAACACAAAAACTGAGAGACAAAGCAGGCTGCTCCCTAAAACAGAGAGGCACAAGTCTAGGCTGACTGGCTGCAGAATGACTCTAAAGAGCTAGACAAGGTCAGCTCCCAGACTGCTGCACTGGGTGGCACAGTATGAGGATGAGGTGAGCAGCCCTAAATGGTGAAAGAACAGGTTAAGGATTATTGAGAACAGCTGGACATGCGCAAGTCCATGGGAGCAGATCTAATGCATCCAAGGGAGCTGAAGAAATTGGCTGATGTGATGGCAGATCCATTAACCATTATCTTTGAAAACTCACAGTGATGACTGGAAAAAGGCAAATATAGTTCACATCTTTAAAAAAGAGAAGAAGTAGAATCCGGGGAACTACAGACTGGTCAGCCTCACCTCAGTCCCTGGAAAAATTGTGAAGCAGGTCCTAAAGAAATGCAGTTTGAAGCACTTGGAAGAGAGGAAGGTGATCAGGAACAGTAAACAAGGATTCACCAAGGGCAAGTCATGCCTGACCAGTATGATGAAAGATGAATGCTCAAAAAGTAGCAGAGTAACAGAAAGAAAGAAAGAAAAAAAGAAAGAAAGAGTATGGTCAATAATGGGTAACCCTTTTCTGAAGGAATGAAATGGCCATGTCTAAGAAACTATATCAGTTCATCTCTATTTTACTATAGGTTAAAAATTTTCCTTTAAGCTTCTATGCCTGTTTCTGAAAGCAACTCGATTCAGAATAGTTTTTCTCAGGGACTGTTTGACCTCTTTGTTTCTCAGGCTGTAGATAATAGGGTTGATCATGGGAGTCAGAACTGTGTAGAAAAGAGAGAATATTTTGTTCAGAACCTTGGGAGTGTTGCTTGTTGGAAACACATAGACAGTAATCTCGCTCATGTATAAAATTGTCACCACAATGAGGTGAGAGGAGCAGGTGGAAAAGGCCTTTTGCCTCCCTGTGGTGGAATGGATTCTCATAATGGCAGTGATGATATAAATGTAGGATGTCAGTGTCAGTAGCAAAGGCACAAGTGTCCCTATGGTAGACACAGTAAATGTGGCCAGTTGCAGAGTCTGGGTGTCACCACAAGACAGTTTTATCATGGGTGAAAAATCACAAAAGAAATGGTCAATGTATTTGGAACCACAGAATGTTAATGGAAACAGGAAATAATTCAATGTGCCATTGACCAGAAAACTATATACCCAGGATCCCGCCACTAGCTGGAAACAAACTCTGCCATTCATCAGAGCAGCATAACGGAGTGGATTGCATATTGCTAAATATCGATCATAAGACATTGCCGCAAGCAACAGATTTTCTGTTGTTGCTATGATGGCAAAAAAATATGTTTGCACTAGGCAGCACTTAACAGAAATGGTCCTGTCCCCAGTCAGGAGACTGGCCAGCATCCTGGGCAGGGTGGTGGATGTGTAGGAGATCTCCAAGCAGGCCAAGTTCCCCAGGAAGAAGTATATGGGGGTGTGAAGGTGCTGATCAACCACAACGAGCATAATGATGAGGATGTTCCCGGCCATGGTCACAATGTAGATCAGTAGAAACAGCAGGAAGAGAAGGGGCTGAAGTTCAGGGGCATTCCCAAATCCTAAGAGGATGAATTCCACGACCAGGGTTTCATTTTTTCCTTCTGCTTTCTCCATAATATGTATCTAGAAACACAAAACCAGTAAATATTAATGGAGGAGTACACACAGTTAGGTTCTACTGTTGGTTACACTGCTGCGAAACTGGAGTAGGTAACCTCATAGCACTGCATCTCTCCACTGGAAAAATGAAGTTAAGACATTGAGTTTCCGATATATGATGATGAAGTACACGCAGTCAGGTTGTTCTATCACTTAAACTGGCAGAAAGCTGGAGTAGATAACCTCGTGCCACTGCATCTCTCCACTGGACAAATAAAGTTGTCAATAAACAGAGGAAGACTCGTATCATTAAGAGGTTGAGCTTCCAATATAGGTGAACCAAGAGCATGGAACTGTATTGAACTACAGAAATGTCCTGTCTAAGTCCCGTAAGCTCTCTTGAACTCTAAATAAAGACTTTTAAGCTCCAATTTTGAAGTATCTTTATCACATAGTGTCACATCAACAAATCTACAAGACATAATAAAAAAATTAATAGATTGGAAATGAAAGATGTTTAGAGTTCAACCCAGGGTACCTCCCCCCCTCATCAAAACTAACAAACAAACAAAAAACCTAAACACACATCAAGGGCTGTTTCCTGATCTCATTTACACCAGGGTATATTACATCAGCATCATATGGATTTACACAAGTGCAACTGAGATCAGAATCCAACCCCAAATAAAGAAATGTAAAGGAAATAAAAATGAAAATGCATCAGGAAAGAAAGCAGAGAGTCATATTTATCCAGAAGGGAGAATGATGTGCTTGTAGAAAACTGAAAAACTGGAGAATCACAGAGATATATAGACAGAATGAGGTGAATATATGGAGAGAGAGAGTTTATTTCTCAAAATTTTATGAGCAATAAAATACAGATAAGTTTAAAGAGAATTAGCAGATCCTTGCTATTAAACCAAAGGTATCAGACTCAATAACTCTGATATCTCTTCCTGTTTTTTATCCTACACACTTAGACTCATAGAATAGTAGAAGATTAGGTTGGAAGAGACCTTAGGAGGTCATCTAGTCCAACCCCATGCTGAAAGCCGAACTTACCCTAACTAAATCATCCCAGCCAGGGCGCTCTCAATCCGGGCCTTAGAAACCTCTAAGATGGAGATTCCACCACCTCCTTAGGTAACTCATTCCAGTGCTTCACCACCCTCCTAGTGAAATAGTGTTTCCTAATATCCAACCTAGACCTCCCCCAGTGCAACTTGAGACCATTGCTTCTTGTTCTGTCATCTGCCATCACAGAGAAGGAGCTGAGCTTCATCCTCTTTGTAACCCTCCTTCAAGTAGTTGAAGGCTGCTGTCAAATCCCCCCTCACTCTTCTCTTCTGCAGACTAAACATGCGCAGTTCCCTCAGCCTCTTCTCGTAAGTCATGTGCCTCAGCCCCCTGATCATTTTTGTTGCCCTCCGCTGGACTCTCTCCAATTTGTCCACACCCTTTCTGCAGTGGGGGACTCAAAACTGGATGCACTACTCCAGATGTGGCCTTCTTGGTATATCTTTATATATCAATTCTTAATATGTCCTAGTTTCTGAGCTCTTCGTCCACTGATTTATGATGCACCCATATAAACTATTTCTATACCAGGAGTGGCAACGGTACATTGACACTGGTGCAACAGGAATGTATGTGACACAAAAATGGAATTGGAGAAAGACACATATGCACAGAGAAGTGAGATTATATTTTTGTTTCAAAATGTTAACAAGCAATAAAACTGGCTAACCTAGTGAGGAGGACTTTAAACTAGGTTCAACGGGGATAAGTGAACAAGGCCCACAGGTAAGTGGGGAACATGGAGACCTTGGAGATGTGTGGGAAAGAAGAGGGAGCGTGGACTGTAATGGCAGAGAGAAAGGAGGGTCAGAGCAAAACTGGGAGGCAAGATCAAACCAGTGTCTTAGATGCCTATATACAAATGCAAGAAGTATGAGTAATAAGCAGGAAGAACTGGAAGTGCTAATAAAGAAATACAACTATGACATTGTTGGCATCACTGAAACTTGGTGGGATAATACACATGATTGGAATGTTGGTGTGGATGGGTACAGCTTGCTCAGGAAGGATAGACAGGGGAAAAAGAGAGGAGATGTTGCCTTATATATTAAAAATGTACACATTTGGACTGAGGTGGAGATGGACATAGGAGACGGAAGTGTGGAGAGTCTCTGGGTTAGGCTAAAAGGGGTAAAAAATAAAGGTGATGTGGTACTAGAAATCTACTACAGGCCACCCAACCTGGTGGAAGAGGTGGATGAGGCTTTTTTTAAACAACTAACAAAATCATCCAAAGCCCAAGATTTGGTGGTGATGGGGGATTTCAACTATCTAGATATTTGTTGGGAAAATAACATCACGGGGAACAGACTATCCAATAAGTTCTTGGACTGCATTGCAGACAACTTTTTATTTCAGAAGGTTGAAAAAGCTACTTGAGGGAAGCTGTTCTAGACTTGATTTTAACAAATAGAGAGGAACTTGTTGAGAATTTGAAAGTAGAAGGCATCTTGGGTGAAAGTGCTCATGAAATCATAGAATTTGAAATTCTGAGGAAGGGTAGAAGGGAGTACATCAAAATAGAGACGATGAATTTCAGGATGGCAGATTTTGGTAAGCTCAGGGAGCTGATAGATAAGGTCCCATGGGAATCAAGACTGAGGGGAAAAATAACTGAGAGTTGGCAGTTTTTCAAAGGAACACTATTAAGGGCCCAAAAGCAAGCTATTCCGCTGGATAGGAAAGATAGAAAATGTGGCAAAAGACCACCTTGGCTTAACCACGAGATCTTTCATGACCTAAAAAATAAAAAGGAGTCCTATAAAAAATGGAAACTAGGTCAGATTACAAAGGATGAATATAGGCAAACAACACAGGAATGCTGGGGCAAGATTAGAAAGGCAA
Source organism: Gopherus evgoodei (assembly GCF_007399415.2). Taxonomy (NCBI): domain Eukaryota; kingdom Metazoa; phylum Chordata; order Testudines; family Testudinidae; genus Gopherus; species Gopherus evgoodei. The sequence goes on from NC_044342.1 coordinate 6,645,824, forward strand.
AGGCACAAAATGAGCTCAAACTAGCTATGGGGATAAAGGGAAACAAGAAGACTTTTTATCAATACATTAGAAGCAAGAGGAAGACCAAGGACAGGGTATGTCCACTGCTCAATGAGGAGGGAGAAACAGTAACAGGAAACTTGGAAATGGCAGAGATTCTTAATGACTTCTTTGTTTCTGTCTTCACTGAGAACTCTGAAGGAATGTCTAGTGTAGTGAATGCTAATGGGAAGGGGGTAGGTTTAGAAGATAAAATAGAAAAAGAACAAGTTAAAAATCACTTAGAAAAGTTAGATGCTTGCAAGTCACCAGGGCCTGATGAAATGCATCCTAGAATACTCAAGGAGCTAATAGAGGAGGCATCTGAGCCTCTAGCTATTATCTTTAGAAAATCATGAGAGACAGGAGGGATATCAGAAGACTAGAAAAGGGCAAATATAGTGCCCATCTATAAAAAGGGAAATAAAAACAACCCAGGAAACTGCAGACCAGTTAGTTTAACTTCTGTCCCAGGGAAGATAATGGAGCAAGTAATTAAGGAAATCATTTGTAAACGCTTGGAAGGTGGTAAGGTGATCGTGAATAGCCAGCATGGATTTGTAAAGAACAAATCATGTCAAACCAATCTGATAGCTTTCTCTGACAGGATAACGAGACTTGTGGATAAGGGAGAAGTGGTGGATGTGGAATACCTAGACTTTAGTAAGGCATTTGATATGGTCTCGCATGATATTCTTATCAATAAACTAGGCAAATACAATTTAGATGGGACTGCTATAAGGTGGGTGCATAACTGGCTGGATAACCGTACTCAGAGAGTAGTTGTTAATGGTTCCCAATGCTGCTGGAAAGGTATAACAAGTGGGGTTCAGCAGGGGTCTGTTTTGGGACTGGCTCTGTTCAATATCTTCATCAACGACTTAGAAATTGGCATAGAAAGTATGCTTAAGTTTGCAGATGATACCAAACTGGGAGGAATTGCAACTGCTTTGGAGGACAGGGTCATAATTCAAAATGATCTGGACAAATTGGAGAAATGGTCCGAGGTAAACCGGATGACATTAAAAAAAGACAAATGCATAGTGCTCCACTTAGGAAGGAACAATCAGTTTCACACATACAGAATGAGAAGAGACTATCTAGGAAGGAGTACAGCAAAAAGGGATCTAGGGGTTATAGTGGACCACAAGCTAAATATGAGTCAACAGTGTGATGCTGTTGCAAAAAAAGCAGATGTGATACTGGGATGCATTAACAGGTGTGTTGTGAGCAAGACATGAAAAGTCACTCTTCCGCTCTACTTTGCGCTGATTAGGCCTCAATAGGAGTATTGTGTCCAGCTCCGGACAGCACATTTCAAGAAACATGTGGAGAAATTGGAGATTAGCAACAAAGAATGATTAATGTCTTGAGAACACGACCTATGAAGGAAGGCTGAAAGAATTGGGTTTGTTTAGTTTGGAAAAGAGAAGACTGAGAGGGGATGTGATAGCAGTTTTCAGGTTTTTAAAAGCGTGTCATCAGGAGGAGGGAGAAAACTTGTTCACCTTAGCCTCTAATGATAGAACAAGAAGCAATGGGCTTAAATTGCAGCAAGGGAGATTTAGGTTGGACATTAGGAAAGAGTTCCTAACTGTCAGGGTAGTTAAACACTGGAATAAATTGCCTAAGGAGGTTGTGGAATCTCCATCTCTGGAGATATTTAAGAGTAGGTTAGATAAATGTCTATCAGGGATGGTCTAGACAGTATTTGGTCTTGCCATGAGGGCAGGGGACTGGACTCGACGATTTCGAAGTTCCTTCCAGTCCTAGAGTCTATGTATCTATGAATAAACTCAAGTGGTGAAAAATAAAATACACACAAAAGGAGTCAATAAATTAGAAAAAATCCTGAAAGATAGGTTCACCAATGGCTGTTAGACAGATTGGACAGGGATGGTGTCCTAGTCTTTGTTTGCCAAAGCTGGAAATAGGTGAGAGGGATTGGACCACTTGGTGATCAGCTGTTCTGTTCATTCCCAGTGAAGCACACACACACACACACACACACACACACACACACACACACACACACACACACACACACACACACACACACACACACACATTGTGTCTCTTTCAGACTCACTTCCCAACATGTGTTGTTGTTCTTAGTTCCTGCAATGCATGTATATTCTTTTAATTTTATCCTTTCAAAGTGCAGTTGTTGTACTTTTTGAGTGGTCTATGCATTTCATAATTTTACTTCACTATTATTCTTAAATTGAATTATTTGAGCAGTGAGTTCTAAAATGCCTAACCTGTTCTGAATGGAGTAATTATCTATATGGCAATTTTTTAAAAAAATATATATTATATCTAGGTATCTAGGTTTTTTGTTTCTACTGGTAGCACACATCCTCACATGAACTCGATATTGGTGCACATTACAAAAATCATTCCGTACATAGATGGAAGAAATTAAAGGGAATATTGTCATGAGAGAATATGCTGTATATGGTGGATGGGAAAGGTAGAGGCTGATTGCTGTGTTATAAACAAGAATGTCATTTGTGATTGTTTATTTAGACAGTGGACAGTGGAGACATGGATCAAAGCCCATATCAGATGAGGAGAAAATAACTGTTCCCTTTGCCCGTAACCGTAGCCCCAAGGAGACCCTATGTTTGGAGACTGAAACAAAACCCTTTGTAGTCAATGACTGAGAGTCTTTCCCTTAAGTACAAAGGACTTTCAATCTGGCTCATGACTGTAAGATACAAGATGTTGGAGCATTGGAGCTATAGTGAGATAAAGAATGGTTTGCCCTCTCTTTTGAATCTAGTAACAGGATGACAACTTACACAGTAGGGGGCTGGGTGGTGATGGGGAGTTGACTCTTGGGTGAGAATTGATCTGATGATGTGCACAAACGAGTCCAACAGATACCATTCTCTCTCTAGTTATATTACAACCAATGTTACTTAGTGTTGATGAATGGCATAGTAAATTGCTTCACTCACTTTGGTTCATTATAAAAAATATTCAAGAGACCAAATAATCAATAGCGGTCAAGTTTATTGCTATAAACCAGTAATAATATGATACAGGAAAAAGAGAATTGGTGACAGGGAATGGATCACTTGATGATTACCTGTTCCATTCATTCCCTCTGAAGCACTTGGCATTGGCCAAGATGAGAAGACAGAATATTGGGCTAGATGAACCGTTAGTCTGATCCAGTATGGCCATACTTATATTTAAAATCTGAGAGTCATTCATTGCTTTTTCTTAGGCATGTTTTGTTATAACCCATCTGTGATGGATTCACCCTGAGAGCACTACTTGGAACTGGAGTTCCTGGAGCACTGTGACCTACCAGTCTGGGCTCCCTCTCACACTGTGCTGTTGTGGCAAGCTTTAGGCTCACTCTTGGTCCTACATTTCCTCCAGCATTCACACAGGTAGGGACACACCCAGCTGCAGTTACATGCAGCTCTCTGACCAGCCACTGCATGAACCAACAACAGTGAAGCTACAGTCAAGATAACCAGCAGTTCCCCAACCAAAGACCTCAGAGCTATACTGCCTTGCCCTGGTCAAAAAACTGACCAATACAAATTTGTTATCCAGTTCACTTCTCATTGTGAAGAGAAATATGGACACTTATCCTAACCCAGCTGAGATTTTTCCCCAGACACTTCACTTAAAGGCACACTGCTTTAGGTGAAACTACAGACACGTTTATAAACTATAAAAGATAGACTGTAAGTGATTATAAGGGACAGCAGACAGACTAAAGCAGATTACCAGCAAATAAATAAAAACTCAAACTAAGCATAAAACACTGGTTAGAGTGACTATGAATGACCAGTTTCTCACCCTGATGATAATACCAGCAGTCTGACAAATTCTCTTGGCACAAGCTGCATTTGCTTTGCTGCTTGGGTTTCTCAGGTTCCCATTCACAGGTTAGAAAGTGCTTTAGCCTGAGTCCAGCACTTCATACTATTCAGTCTTTGTCCCTCAGTTCTTTCCAGCTGTCCTCTTGTGTCGGCAGTGAAGAAGAACCAAGGATATTACTCCCTGTGTTATATAGCTTTAGCATGGGGTGGGGAGCCTTTGTTTCAGAACTTGGTTCCCAGAACAGTTTGTGGAAAAATACAGAGATCCCAAGATGGTGTCCAGGGTCATGTGGCCTGGTCACCTGCCTTTGTAGAGTCATGGCAACCATTAATTACAGGCTCTCTGGAGTGTTCTTAGAAAGACTCACCGGGTAGGAGATAAGCTTCTCTTAAGGCTTATTGTTTTCCCTCATGGGACATTAGCCTGAATAGACCCTTCCCAACCAACTATCTAGACTAATAGCATCTTTTCATTTGAAATAGATACATAGTCAATATTCATAACTTCAAATACAAAAATGACACCTGCATACAAACAGGAAAATCATATTCAGGAAATCATAACTTTTCCAATGACAGTTTAAATGACCTGTTTTGCACAAAAGCCATAATAGTTATGCTATAATCATATCATAACAATATCACTTGGAAGAACGTGGTGGGCAGTGTCGCAACATCTACCTTCATTTACTATCCCCCTGGATTAAACAAGCAATCCTGTTCTGTTTTATATGGGGGGTGCCTGAGCAGGTATTTTTTTTTCTAAATCAGATTATTTCATTTTTTACTGCGCTGCTTTAACTTTCACACTGATGATTTAGTATCAGCTGCACCCTTGCCTTAACCCTTCCTTCAGATTTTCTGAGATAAGATTATAGTCTTTGCACTACCTTTTCCATTGTCTTCTACTATTGACACTCTTCAATTATCTCAGAAAACTGAGCTTTGGGTTCCTATCTAGATGCCTGGATCCTACAGTGCTTCTTGGTGTCTTTTGTTATTATTCCCTTTCACAGAAATTAATGTCTCTCCTGGTTAGCAATTTCTCCTTCAGATGAAATGATGTAATCTCCCCTGATATTTCTGCTGGTGGGAATTTGAAAATATTGCATAGAGGAAAGTTAATCTTTGTTTTTGGAAAGGAAAAACAATGGTACAAGAACAGTCCAATAATTAACCTCAGGGGAAGTCATGGAAAACAACTGATTCCAAAGGGAAAATAATGGAGACAGGAGAACCGTTGACCCCAAAGACAAAGGAAAAAGAAAAAGGAATGTCTCATTTCAAAGGAAATTAATGCAGACAGAACTTCTGATCTCAATGGAAATCTGTGTTCATACCATATATTGGATGAGTAGATTTGTTAGAATAATAGGGAAAAAGGAACCGATATAAATTCATTTTTTATAGGAAGAAGAAAACTAAATGCTCCCAAGTGAAAAAAAATCTTAGATAAAGCTCCCAGGTTAGTCTGATCTCTGGAGCTGGAACTCCAAATAGCAGGCCAAGAAAAACCCTAAGCTGCCACCTGAACAAAGTTTTAATTCCTTGTTGACATAGGCTGTGGTTTTTGCAGGACCCTAAGGGACTTAGGCACCCAACTGCCTTTGAATGTCAAAGGGAATTGAGCACCTAACTTTTCTATGCTCTTTTGGCAATCCCCACTTTGATGCCAAATGGCCTAACTTACACCCATCCTTCTGGTCTTTGCTGAAAGAGCAGGGGGCTGCTTCTCCCAAAGTGCAAGGGACTATATTGTGGATGTGGGATGGGAAAGGTGGAGGTGGATTACTGTTCTGTAAAACGTGAAGGTAGCCCATATCAGACACGGAAAAATAACTGTTGCCTTTGCCCGCATGGGGCCTGACACAAAACCCCTTGTAATAAATGACTGAGGCTTTGGCTACACTGCCACTTCACAGCACTGCAACTTTCTCACTCAGGGGTGTGAAAAAACAGTGTCAATAATTGTGACATTCTCTACCTTGGAGGAGCATACTGTAACCCCATTATTCCTCAATTTCATATAATCATAATTTTACTTATAAAGCATGTCTTGTACCTGGTGGGGTGTCAAACAACCCATCAACAGCCACTGTCCAGCAAGGGAGCTATAATGCAATGACTCACCTGAATGAGGCCACACTAGGGGAATTGCTCAACTTTGCTGGATGGCTCAGCAATGCCCCCAGACATGCCTGGGCTTGTGCTGCCCAAGCACATGGAGTGGGGTTATAAAACAGGTGGAGTGGACACATACTGGGCCTTTCTCCTGGCCCCAGCTATGCTGCAAGCAGCCAAGACACTGAGAAGAAGACACAAGAACATAGGAACATAAGAATGGCCATATTGGGTCAAACCAAAGGTCCATCTAGCCCAGTATCCTATCTACCAACAGTGGCCAATGACAGGGGCCCCAGAGGGAGTGAACCTAACAGGCAATGCTCAAGTGATCTCTCTCCTACCATCCATTTCCACTCTTTGACAAACAGAGGATAGGGACACCATTCCTTACCCATCCTGGTTAATAGCCATTAATGGACTTAACCTTCATGAATTTATGCAGTTCTCTTTTAAACGCTGTGATAGTCCTAGCCTTCAACACCTTCTCAGGCAAGGAGTTCCACAGGTTGAATGTGTGCTGTGTGAAGAAGAACTTCCTTTTATTTGTTTTAAACCTTCGGCCCATTAATTTCCTTTGATGGCTTCTAGTTCTTGTATTATGGGAGCAAATAAATAACTTTTCCTCATTCACTTTCTTCACACCACTGATGATTTTATATACCTCTATCATATCCCCCCCTTAGTCTCCTCTTTTCCAAGCTGAAAAGCCCTATCCTCTTTAACCTCTCCTCATATGGGACCCGTTCCAAACCCCTAATCATTTCAGTTGGCCTTAACCAGTGCAATATAGTATATTCCTGGGGTATGGTGCTGGGAGCTGGGGGAATTTGGCTCTGGTGCCTTTCTCTATGAGATGCATAAGTGGCTCTGGGAGCACTTGTGTAATCTATCTGGGTGAGGGGCTCCACATGCTGTTGTGCTGAGTGATCACAGTGCCTGGAGGGCCTTGCTACTGATCACTAGCATGGTACTGTGAGAGACAGACCAGGCTAGAGAGAATTCAGGGGACACAGTGGTTCCACAGTCCCAGGCTGCACCCCAGGGGGATCCCGTCACAACAATGCACCAGTGCTGGTAGCAACTCCCCTTGTGGGAGTGGTTTTTTATACTGCTGGGAAAGCTCTCTCCTAGCTTTGGTGCCACGACTACATAGTCATGTTAAAGCACTGTCATGATAGCACTGACATGGCAGCGCTTTAATGTTGCTAGTGAAGACGTGCCCTGAGAGTCTTTCCCTGAGCTAGAAATGGCTCTGGACCCAGCTCTTTATTATAAGATGCAAGATGTTGGTGCATATGAGCCATATGAGCCATGGTGAGACAAACAATGGTTTGGCTTCTATTTTGTATCTACTAACAGGATGACAATTTATACAGCAGGGGGCTGGTTCGTGATGGGAAGTTGACTCGTGGGGAGATATTGATCTGATGACATGCACAAACCAGTCCAGCCGATACCATTTGCTCTTTTATTATATTGCAACCAATACAATGTTACTTAGTGTTTATTTATCATAAAATAAATTGTTTCACCCACTTTGATTCGTTAAAATTACTTTAAATAGACCAAGTAATCAATGTCAATCAAGTTTATTGCTACAAACCAGTAATAATATAGTGCAGGAAAAAGGTTCTGTATGATACCAATCTCCAAGCTAGACATCTCATGTTGTCATGTTACATTCACCTGATGCAGAAGGTGAGCTCTCAAATTTATACTGCTATGCCCATCTTTGTATACCTGTCCTGTTTACAAGTAACAGATGCTGTACCACATCATTCGAAACTAATCAGAGTTATACCTTGTTTTTTGTTACCATGCTGTACCCCTTCTCTCCTTGGTCTGAACAGATGCATTTCAAGTACCAAAGGGCATGAAAGCACCTGCTAGGCCTCTACCAGGGCTGCCCAGAGGCTTCCGGGGGCCTGGGGTATTCAACGGTGGGGGACCCCCGCTTCGGCGGTGATTCAGAGGAGGAGGATCCTTCTGCTCTGGAACCCCCTCCGAAGTGCCCCGAAGACCTGCGATGTTGGCCCCTCTACCTCTGAATTATCGCTGATGTGGGACCCGCCTCAGTAGTGCAGCCGGGTCTTCAGTGGTAATTCCGTTGCGAAGGGCCCCCGCTGCGGGTCTTCGGGGCACTTTGGCGGTGAGTCCCGGAACGGAAGGTCCCCTCGCCGCCAAAGTATTGCCAAAGACCCAGCTGTACTTTGGCTTCGGGTCCTGCTTCGGCTGTAATTCGGCGGCGGGGGGTCCTTTCGCCCTGAAGTGGAAGGACCCCCCCGCCGGCGAAGACCGGGAGCAGAGGAAGCTCCGGGGGCCCGGTTCCCACAAGAGTTTTCCGGGGTTCCCAGAGCGAGTGAAGGACCCCGCTCCAGGGGCCCCGAAAAACTCTCCTGGGGCCCCCTGTGGGGAATGGGGCCTGGGGAAAATTGCCCCATTTGCCCTCCTCCCCGGTCGGCCCTGGCCTCTCCTAGGGCAGTACAATCATATGTTTTGTCCTCTTCGGGTTATTCCAGTACAGGCCTGTGAAAACATTTCCCTACCTGTCTCTATGATAACATAATCATATGTCCTTTTTTGGTCAACTGTCCTATCTACTCCAGCCAAATCTGACTTAAGATAATGCAAGGAGTTATGGGATACGTACCATAAGGGAATAGGAATGGACTTAAGGTGTAGGCCAATTTAAGCTATATAACTGCTATACTATTTGTGCCTAATATATACTAATGTACAGATGATTTGGGTAATCCATATTTGTACCTAAATCATCAAAGTGCCAGATAGTGTTGTATTCAGAAGCCATGTGTCACCAGGTCTTTAGAGATATTAGATTCCTGACAATTAGAACTGAGCAAAAAATTACTTTTTTGGTTCAGTGGCTAAATAAAAGAATCCAGGAAAAAATGGGCTTGTTTGGAACCAAGGCTGGGCAAGCACACTCCATGCTAGAACTCCACCCATATAGCAGCTCTGAGTTTATGGATAACTCCAGGGGCAGGTGACAGATGAAGCACAGAGGTGCACAGGCTTTGCAAAAGTCTCTAAACATAATTATTCTTTACTTAGGTTGCACAAGAAATACACTGTGATAGAGAAAACAATAAAAAACTTACATGCATTTCCCTGCCTCAGTTTCCTCACCCATCTGGGGCATTCTTAGGGCTTGGTAAGGAGTCCCTTAGGGTACCCAGGATTCCCATTCCTCAGTTCATGGCTCTTTCTGTGAATCATGGAATCTCTATCTCTGAGCCCGGTAGTTCTTCTACTTTCTTTCTTAAATAACTGGTGAGAGACTCCTCTTTATAACCTCCAATTCTCTTTGTCAGGTGACCTCTTCCAAATTCAGACCAATTATGTGATCAGAGCCTTGGTCTACACTTAACCACAACCCCCCAAGCAATACAGCTAAACCAACAAAACCTCTGGGGTAGACACAGATATGTAGACAGAAGAGGGCTTCTGTTTGCTCAGCTAACATCATTCAGGAATTGCTGTTCCAGCAGAAAAACTCCTTCTCTCAGCATTTGCTGTGTCTAGATGAGGGGGCTCTGCCAGTATAGCTATTGGTTAGCTGTAGCACCATAGTGTAGACACTTCCTTCATTGGCAGAAGGATGTTTTCCATGTAGTTAATCCACTTCCCTGAGAGGCAGTTGCTAGTTTAGTGGAATAAGTCTTCTGCTGAACTAGCTTCATCTATACCAGGGGTTAGGTTGATTTAATTACGGTAATCAGGGCATGAATTTTTTCACAGCCCGGAAGGACATATCTGGGTCCATCTAACTTCTAAGTGTAGACAGGCATCTATAGTGCAGACATACCCTTTACACCCGCCAGGTGATTCATTGTTAGATACAGGGGTGAAAGTAACTCACAGGACTTACCTGTACAAACGGAGTCCTGGGGGGTGGGCTGTCCTCATCCAGAAGAGGTATGGCCTCAACCAGAAGAGGCGGGGCCACAAGATTTAAAGGCCTTGGGGCACCAGCTGTGGCTGGGAGTCCCAGGGTCTTTAAATCACCCAGGTGGCTCCCAGCTGCAGAGGTGGCTGGGAGCCCCCGGAGCGAACTAAAGGGCCCAAGGCTCCAGCCTCCATGGAGCTCCGGGCCCTTTACATGCTGGCACCAGCACAGCTGCCAAAGCTGCAGGCGGGATTTAAAGGGCTCTTCCAGGCTCCCTGCCGCATCAGGGAGCTCGGAGGAGCGCTTTAAATGTCAGCCTCAGCCTAACCCAAGCCCTTTAAATCCCCACTGCAGAAGTCGATGCGGTCCGGCATGGCGTGTCGGACCGGACTGGCTCACTTTCACCTCTGGTTAGACACCTCCACACCTCTGGAGCTCAGAGTTGAAAAGTGGGTTTGCCACACGTGTCAGCGTCGTTGTGGAAGGGGGATTGTGGAAGCATGGCTCACCAGCATGCATCCCCCTTATGCAGGGTTTCTCAAACTGGGGGCTGGGACCCCTCAGAAGGTCACAAGATTATTATAGGGGGCATTGAGAGCTGTCAGCCTCCACCCCAAGTCCCCCATTGCTTCTAGCATTTATAATGGTGTTAAGTATATGAAAAAGTGTTTTAAATTTAGAATGGGGGGGGTTACACTCAGAGGCTTTGTCATAGTATAATTCCCAAATCTAAACCTTAGCGTCCAAATATGAGTACTAGCATGAATTCTCCTAAGCTTAATTACCAGCTTAGATTCTGTAGCGCTGCCACCAATCAGGAATTTTGGGACCTGATACCCCCTGGTCCCCCCAAACCCTTCCCTGGGGACCCCCAAGACCCAGATTCCTTGAGTCTCAAAACAAAGGGGAATAAACCATTTCCCTTCCCCCTCCTTTTCTTCATCTCAGCTCTTTCCCACCCTGGGTACACTAGGAGACCACCGTGATTCAACTCCTTGAATCACCTCTTCCCCCTCCCTTCTTCCCTGGAGAGAGATACAGAGATAAACCCAGAGAGCAGGTTTTTCTTCCCTCCTCCCTATACTTTCTCCGACCAATTCCCTGGTGAGTGCAGACTCCCTTCCCTGGAGTCTTACAAAAGATAACCAAAAAAATCACTTAGATTCTAAAAAAGAGGAAAACTTTAATAAAGAAGGAAAAACATAAAAATTGTGTCTGTAATCAAGATGGTAAATATACAGGGTTTTTATAGCTTATAGACAATAGAAAGAAGCTTTCTCCAGCAGAAACACAATTTAAGCTACTTCCAGCAAGTACACATCTGCAAATAAGAAAAACAAGTTAAAAGACTTTAACAGCCTTTTTACTTACTGACTATTCTGAATAGATAAGAGATTGTAGCACGGAAATTGGCAGAAACCTGGTTGCACCTCTAGTCTCGTCCAGGACCCCGAGAGAACAAAGCCAAACCCAAAAACACACACAAAGGCTTCCCTCCACACGAGGTTTGAAAGTATCTTTTCTCCTGATTGGTCCTCTGGTCAGGTGTTGCAGGTCACTGTTTGTTAACCCTTTACAGGTGAAAGAGACATTAACCCTTAGCTATCTGTTTATGACAGGCTTGCTATGTGAAAGGAATCACCAGTACAAAAATATGAGAACCACTGCCCATATGGCTTGTGCATCAGGGCCCCATAGATAATTGTAACAACCATGAGATGAGAGGAGCAGGTAGAAAAGACCTTTTGATTCTCTATGGCGGATGAGATTCTCAGGATGGCGCACACACCAAAACTCCTCATCTGTGATAGAGGAGCACAAGTCCCATGGACTCTCTCCCTCCGTTTTAAAATGGTACTTTATTTTTATTTACTTTCTTTTTTCTCTTTCTTGTGTGTTTTTCTTAATATTTATATTTTTTGCTTTTTATTATATTTTACTTGTATATCCTGTTTTATTTTATTGTCATTTCTATATTTTGTTTTATTTCATTTTATTTTCACTTTTTATTGTTTTTATTGTATTTTCTAATTTTTATTACTTTACTTTTTCATATTTTATTATTTTATTTTTAAGTCTGTTAATATTTTTGTATTTTATTTATTATTATTTTAAATTTATTTGCACTTTCTATAAATGTATTATTTTTTCTATTTTTTAATTCTACTTTATGTGAATTGTATCTGCATAGCGAATCTCCTAGCATGGGCCACCTAATTCAGCTCTCCTTCCCTTAACCTCAAAGGAATAATTGCTATCTATTACCTCTCACTAGACAAATATAAAAAAGAAAGAAAGACAAAATAAAGAATCAAAGGGAGCTTTCAGTAAAGCAAGTGGGCTAAATATCTTCAAACTGCTCTGACAAATAAATCCCTTTGCAGATCAATTGCAGCAGCAAGGGAAAAGTCATTTCAGTGGGCAGCCATTATGTATAAAAGCGAAATTTTGAAGGAAATGAGAAGCACGCTATCATTTTACAGAATCAAGTGGAAAAGCACAGAGGATTAAGTGTGAAGAATGGATGGGGCTATCCTCGTGTTAATCGCAAGAAACACGTCAATGTTTGAGAGAAGGGCTAGATAGCAAGGTGCAGTATCCTTGCTGTATATTCACTGTAACCTGGGGGGGAACCTGCTTTTGAAGTTCTCCATACAGAAGAAAGAAAGAAAGAAAGAAAGAAAGAAAGAAAGAAAGAAATCAAAGATTTTTGACAAGCAAAGGGACTGTCGCTTTGTGTTTAACAAAAGGGCTACCTCTTCCGCTTTGATAAGTCTCCATAGCTCTTTGTTCCCTACCTCTCAGCTTATACCAGGTAGGAGTTCTTTGGGCCCCAGCCCTGTAAGACAATCAGTGATTTCCCTTCACCTCATAGAATCCAGACTTCATTTCTATTGAACAGCTCAGCACAGGGATGTGATCAACTCCATGAGGATATCTGGGACATGAAGGAAGTGTTGGTGTGATTAACAAATTAGAGGATTGAGCCAAAAGAAACCTGATGAGGTTCAACAAGAACAAGTGCATTTAGGACCAGGGCTGGCTCCATGTTTTCTGCTGCCCCAAGCTGTAAAAAAAAAAAAAAAAAAAAAGCCTCTCCACTCCCTCTGTGAGGGAGTGAGGGACCCGCCTCCCAATTGCTGCCGAAGACCCAGACCTGCCACCCCAATAGCGGCTGGAATGCCCCTTCCTGATATTGACAGGCCCAAGCACTTGCTCCTTTAGCTGGTGCCTGGAGCCAGCCCTGCTTAGGACAGAACAATCCCATTCACTGTTACAGACTAGGGACCGAATGGCTAGTCAGCAGTTCTGCAGAAAAGGACCTAGGGGTTACAGTGGATGAGAAGCTGGATATGAATCAACAGTGTGCCCTTGATGCCAAGAAGGCTAATGGCATATTGGGCTTCATTAGAAGGAACATTGACAGCAGATTGAGGGATGTGATTATTCCCCTCTATTCAGCACTGGTGTATTGCATTCAGTTTTGGGCCTCTCACTGCAGAAAGTATGTGGACAAGTTGGAGAGAGTCCAGCGGAGGGCAAGGAAAGTGATCAGGGGGCTGAGACACATAACTTTGGAGAAGATGCTGAGGGAACTGGGCTTGTATAGTCTTCAGAAGAGAAAAGTGTGGGGGGGAGGGGGGGATTTGATAGAAGCCTTCAACTACTAAAGGGGTGGGGAGGATGGATCCAAAGAGGATGGAGCTAGGTTTTTCTCAGTGGTAGCAGATGACAGAACACGGAGTAATGGTCTCAAGTTGCAGTGCGGGAAGTCTAGGTTGGATATTAGGAAACACTATTTCACTAGGAGGGTGGTGAGGTGCTGGAATGGGTTACCTAGGAAGCTGGTGGAATCTCCATCTCTATAGGTTTTTAAGACCTGGCTTGAGAACCCCCTGGCTGGTATGATTTATTTGTAGATTGGTCCTCCTTTGAGGAGGGGGTTGGACTAGATAACCTTCTGAGGTTTCTCCCAACCCTAATCTTCCTATGATTATATGAATATGTGATATGTTTCCATACAGAGCTCCCCAGTCTGCAAGCGGGACCAGAAAAACCCTTTACAATCAGAGTAGTAGCTTGTAATTTTAACCCAGTTTTCAATACACCACATTCTAGATAAGGATGAATTACTTTGTTACAAAGTTTCTGGCCTACTGGGAGTAGGTGTCTGATCTAGGAAGAGAAATGAAAAGTTGTAATTCTCAGATGTGCCTTAACCATAAGACACCCATCCCTTGCTGGAAAACACATTCAGCATGGTGTCAAGTATCAGAGTGGTAGCCGCGTTATTCATTCATGATGAGAATGAATAGTCATTAGGCCAGAAAGCAAGTCCAAGGATGACTGTGTAGTCCACTTGGGGGTGGGAGATGGAAGTACAAACCCCACTTTCAATAACTATTTCATTATTTATACCAAATGGAACCACTTTAAGAGGAGAGAGAGAGAAAAAGAGAGAGAGAGAGAGAGATAAAGCTTGTGAGGAAAGTGTTGCATAGCCCCGTGCACTTGTTTCCGGTGTGGGAGAAGACTGAATGTGGGTCTTCCACATACCCCCCCTCAACCTCCCGCACAGCAGTGCTCTAACCACCAGGTTAAATGTTATAAAGGGGGTAGATCCTGAAAGATTTTGATTGATTTGAGTAAAATTCATGAACCACTTTGGGCTGAACAAATCCACTATTCATCCAAACAGAGCCTGATTCATGAGGCCACAAACTACAAATATCTCCATCTATGCAAACTATATGTCCCTACATCAGAGAACTGCAAGTGGGTGGTCAGGGGACCAATGGGCACCTAAACAGTTAAAAGGACAACAGGGAAATGACCATGTTTTTTGGCAAAAAACAGGGCCCAAAAATTTGGAGGAAGAATAAAAATATCAGGAAGACTCAGTGATAATGTATTCTTTAATTTACTTTTTAGTCAAACCTTAGCAGTAAATATTTGTATGTGTATAGTGTGTTACTGTGTGAGGGGAAGGAGGCCCATGTGATAGCATTTAGGTTGAGATTGGCAAAGTTGCCTACTGCTTTTCGGTGCTCATTTCCTGTTCGTTTGAATTGATTCATTTTATTTGGATGAGGGAGGGAAATCAGGTCTTATGAGCTTTGAAAATTTTGGCCAAATATCTTCTGTTAGCATTTTACATGTATCAATATCTATATTGATATCAGAATTGATATAAAAATAGATATGTTAATGTTGCCTTCACCGAACAAAGATGGATGAATAGGCAGGAAATTTCACATGGCAGGACACTGAGATTCTTAAACCTCCACAGACTTTCATGTTTTGGTTACCCAGCTACAGATCTGCAGAGAATACTGCGCAACCAAATTTCTTTACTCGCTGCAGTGACAATATTGTTTACCTATTTTTCAGAGGACTAATTGACAACAGATGAGCCTAATCACTGGAGAATGAATGTCATTGGCATCATCAGTAGGTGTGGAAAAGACTCAGAAGCACTCAAAAGATATTAAGCTCCTTGCAGAATTTGAGCAGTAGTGTTCATGTATGGATGACTGAAGTAGAGTGCTCTACTGAAATGTGTCTTTTCTAAAAGAATGTCTCAAACCGTATGTCTACACTACAGGATTATTCCGATTTTACATAAACCAGTTTTGTAAAACAGATTGTATAAAGTCGAGTGCACGCGGCCACACAAAGCACAATAATTCAGTGGTGTGCGTTCATGTACCGAGGCTAGCGTCGATTTCTGGAGCTTGCACTGTGGGTAGTTATGCCGTAGCTATCCCATAGTTCCCACAGTCACCCTCACCCATTGGAATTCTGGGCTGAGATCTCCATGCATGATGGTGCAAAAACAGTGTAGCGGGTGATTCTGGGTAAATGTCGTCACTTATTCCTTCCTCCATGAAAGCAACGGCAGAAAATCATTTTGTGCCCTTTTTCCCTGGATTGCACTGGCAGACGCCATAGCATGGCAGCCTTGGAGCCCGTTTTGCCTTTTGTTACTGTCACCATATGTGTACTGATGCTGCTGACAGAGACGGTACTGCAGCGCTACACAGCAGCATTTATTTGCCTTTGCAAGGTAGCAGAGACAGTTACCAGTTGTTCTGTATTGCCTGCTGTTCCACTGTAAATTGGCGATGAGATGACGGTTATCAGTCGTTCTGTACCATCTGCTGCTGTCATGGGTGCTCCTGGATGACCTTCGCTGAGATCGGCTGGGGAGCAAAGACAAAAATGTTTATGTTGTATCTCAAAATAGAGTCAGTCCTGCCTAGAATATGGGGCAAGTGTACTAGAGAACCAGTGTATCAGAGAACCAGACAGCACAGCCGCACCGTGTCAGATCCCACAGAAATGATGAGCTACATGCCATTCAAGGGGGTGTCCCTGCAACAATCCCACCCGTTGCTTCCCTTCTCCCCCAACCCTTCTGGGCTACCGTTGCAGGGTCCCCCCATTTGTGTGATGAAATAATAAAGAATGCAGGAATAAGAAACACTGACTTTTTAGTGAGATAAAATGAGGGGGAGGCAGCCTCCAGCTGCTATGACAGTCCAGGCAGGACATAATCTTTTATTTAGACTTAAAGAGGGAGGGGGGCTGATGGAGTTCAGCCCCCAGTTGCTATGATGAGGACGGTTACCAGCCGTTCTCTACCATCTGCTGGGAATAACTGGGAGTCATTCCTATTTTTACCCAGGTGCCCCCTGCCGACCTCACCTGAGGCCATCCAGGAGCACTCAAGGGCTGATCACGAGGAAGGCTACCAGTCCTCCTACTGCACTGTACCGTCTGCCACCAGGGAAGGGAGGGGAGAGGATGCTGCTGTTTGTTGCCCCAGCACTGTGTCTACCAGCAGCATGCAGTAGACATATGGTGACATTGAAAAAAGTCAAGAAATGTTTTTTTCCCTTTTCTTTCAGTAGTAAATTGACGAGATATACCCTGAACCACCCCAGACAATGTGTTTGACTCTACAGGCATTGGGAGCTCAGCCAAGAATGCAAATGCTTTTTGGAGACTGCGGGGACTGTGGGATAGCTGGAGTCCTCAGTACCCTCTCCCTTCCTCCATGAGCGTCCATTTGATTCTTTGGCTTTCCTTTACGCTTGTCACACAGCACTGTACTGTGGACTCTGTATCATAGCCTGGAGATTTTTTTCAAATGCTTTGGCATTTTGTCTTCTGTAACAGAGCTCTGATAGAACAGATTTGTCTCCCCATACAGCGATCAGATCCAGTATCTCCCGTACGATCCATGCTGGAGCTCTTTTTGGATTTGGGATTGCATTGCCACCTATGCTGATCAGAGCTCCAGGCCGGGCAAATAGGAAATGCAATTCAAAAGTTCGTGGGGCTTTTCCTGTCTACCTATCCAGTGCATCTGAGTTCAGATTGCTTTCTAGAGCAGTCACAATGGTGCACCGTGGGATACCACTCGGAGGCCAATACCATCGATTTGCGGCCACACTAAGCCTAATCCGATATGGTAATACCGATTTCAGCACTACTCCTCTCTTCGAGGAGGAGTACAGAAACTGGTTTAAAGAGCCCTTTATATCAATATAAAGGGCCTCGTTGTGTGACGGGTGCAGCGTTAAATCGGTTTAACGCTGCTAAAATCGGTATAAACTCATAGTGTAGACCAGGCCTTACAGTATCAAGTTTTGTATAAAGAAATGTGCATGAATTGTATGAAAGATGAATGCTCAAAAAGTAGCAGAGTAACAGAAAGAAAGAAAGAAAGAAAGAAAGAAAGAAAGAAAGAAAGAAAGAAAGAAAGAAAGAAAGAAAGAAAGAAAGAAAGAAAGAAAGAAAGAAAGAAAGAGGTAACTCTGTTCTCAAGGAATGAAATGGGCCATGTCTAAGAAAATATCTCAGTGCATCTGTATTTTATACAGGCTAAAATTTTCCCTTTAAGATTCTATGCCTGTTTTTGAAAGCAACCTGTTTCAGAATAGTTTTTCTCAGGGACTCTTTGACCTCCTTGTTTCTCAGACTATAGATAACAGGGTTGATCATGGGAGTCAGGACTGTGTAGAAGACAGAGAATATTTTGTGTAGGACCTTGGGAGTGTTGCTTGGTGGAAACACATATACAGTAACCAGACTCATGTAAAAAATGGTCACCACAGTAAGGTGAGGTGGAAAAGGCCTTTTGCCTCCCTGTGTTGGAAGGGATTCTCAGAATGGCAGTGATGATATGAATGTAGGATGTCAGTGTCAGTAGCAAAGGCACAAGTGTCTCTATGGTAAGCACAGTAAATGTGGCGAGTTGCAGAGTCTGGGTGTCACCACAAGACAGCTTTATCATGGGTGAAAAATCACAAAAGAAATTATCAATTTCTTTGGAACCATAGAATGTTAATTTGAACAAGAAATAATTTAGTGTGCCAACGACCAGAAAACTATATACCCAGGATCCTGCCACTAGCTGGAAACAAACCCTGCCATTCATCAGAGCAGCATAATGTAGTGGATTGCATATTGCTAAATACCAATCGTAAGACATTGCTGCAAGCAGCAGATTTTCTGTTGTTACTATGATAGCAAAAAAATATGTTTGCACTAGGCAGCACTTAACAGAAATGGTCCTGTCCCCAGTCAGGAAACTGGTCAACATCCTGGGCAGGATGGTGGATGTGTAGCAGATCTTCAAGCAGGCCAAGTTCCCCAGGAAGAAGTACATGGGGCTGTGGAGGTGCTGATCAACCACAACTAGCATAATGATGAGGATGTTGCTGACCATGGTCATAATGTAGATCAGTAGAAACAGCAGGAAGAGAAGGGGCTGCAGTTCAGGGGCATTCCCAAACCCTAAGAGGATGAAATCCATGACCAGGGTTTCATTTCTCCCTTCTGCTTTCTCCATAATATGTATCTAGAAACACAAAACCATTAAATATTAATGGAGTACACACAGTCAGGTTGTCCTGTCGGTTACACTGCTGGGAAACTGGAATAGGTAACCTCGTGCTACTGCATCTCTCCACTGGAAAAATGAAGTTAAGACGTTGAGTTTCCAATATATGATGATGGAGTACACACAGTCAGGTTGTTCTGTCACTTAAACTGGCAGAAAGCTGGAGTAGGTAACCTCCTGCCACTGCATCTTTCCACTGGAAAAATGAAGTTGTCAATAAACAGAGGAAGACTCATATTGTTAAGAGGTTGAGCTTCCAATATAGATGAACCAAGAACATGGAACTCTATTGAAGTACAGAAATGTTCCATCTAAGTCCCATAAGCTCTCTTGAACTCTAAATAAAGAATTTTAAGCTCCAATTTTGAAGTATCTTTATCACATCAGTGTCACATCAACAAATCTACAAGACACAATAGAAAATTAATAGATTGGAAATGAACGATGTTTAGAGTTCAACCATGGGTTCATCTCCCCCACCCCAAAACAACCAACCAACCAAACAAACAAAAACCCTAAACACACATCATGGGTGTTTCCTGATCTCATTTACACCAGGGTATATTACATCAGCGTCATATGGATTTACACAAGTGCAACTGAGATCAGAATCAACCCTATATAAAGAAATGTAAAGGAAATAAAAATGAAAAGGCATCAGGAATGAAAGTAGAGAGTCATTTTTATCCAGAAGGGAGAATTATGTGCCTGCAGAAAAATGAAAAAAAGGAGAATCACAGAGATATAGAGAGAATGAGGTGAATATATGGAGAGAGAGAGAGAGAGAGAGTTTATTTCTCAAAATTTTATGAGCAATAAAATATAGATAAGTTTAAAGAGAATTATCAGATCCTTGCTATTAAAGCAAAGGTATCAGAATCAATAACTCTGAAATCTTTTCCTGTTTTTCACCTACACACTTAGAATCATAGAATCGTAGAAGATTACTGTTGGAAGGGACCTCAGGAGATCATCTAGGCCAACCCTGTGCTGAAAGCTGGACCAACCCCAACTAAATCATGCCAGCCAGGGTGTTCTCAATCTAGGCCTTAAAAACCTCTAAGGATGGAGATTCTACCACCTCCCTAGGTAACTCATTCCAGTGCTTCACTATCCTCCCAGTGAAATAGTGTTTCCTAATATCCAACCTAGACCTCTCCCACTGCAACTTGAGACCACTGCTTCTTGTTCTGTCATCTGCCACCACTGAGAAGAAGCTGAACTCTATCCTCTTTGGAACCCCCCTTCAGGTAGTTGAAGGCTGCTATCAAAGCCCCCTCACTCTTCTCTTCTGCAGACTAAACATGCCCAGTTCCCTCATCTTCTCCTTGTAAATTATGTGTCCCAGCCCCCAATAATTTTTATTGCCCTCCGCTGGACTCTCCAATTTGTCCACATCCTTTCTGTAGTGGGGGACCCAAAACTGGATGCACTACTCCAGATGTGGCCTTCTTGGTATATCTTTATATATCAATTCTTGATATATCATAACTTTGAGCTCTTCATCCACTGATTTATGAGGCACCCACATAAACTATGTCTACACCAGGAGTGGCAACGGTACATTGACACTGGTGCAACAGAAGTGTATGTGACACAAAAATGGAAATGTAGAAAGACACATATGCACAGAGAAGTGAGACTATATTTTTGTTTCAAAATTTTAACAAGCAATAAAACTCATGTGGTGAAAAATAAAATACACACACACAAGGAGCCAATAAACTAGAAAAAAATCCTGGAGGATAGGTCCATCAATGGCTTTTAGACAGGATGGTCTCTGTTTGCCAAAAGCTGGAATTGGGGGACAGGGATTGGGTCACTTGATGATTAGCTGTTCTGTTCATCCCCAGTGAAGCACTTGGCATTGGCCACTGATAGAAGACAGGATACTGTGGGAGATGGACCTTTGGTCTGACCCAGAATGGCTCTTTTTATATTCTAAATCTGACAGCCATTCATTGCTCTTTTGGGGGGCATGTTTTGCTATAACTCATCTACTTTCATTTCCTTTCCCCCTGGATTGAACAAGCAATCCTGTTCTGTTTTATATGGCGGGTGCCTGAGCAAGTATTTTTCTGTTCTAAATGAGATTATTTCATTTTTCTTGTGCTGCTTTAACTTTCACATTGAGGATCCATTGTCAGCCTCACCCTTACCCTAACCCTTCCTTCAGATTTTTTGAGATAAGATTATAGTTTTTGCACTACCTTTTCCATTGTCTTCTACTACTGATACTCTTCAATTATCTCAGTAAACTTAGCTTTGGGTTCCTATCTGGCTGCAGGGCTGCCCAGAGGATTCCTGAGGCCTGGAGCAAAGTGTGGGCACTGCGGCACTTGTACTCACCTGGCGGTGGTCCGGGTCTGTGTGGCATTTCAGCAGCTGGGAACCCTTCAGTCGCTCCATGTCGTCAGCACTGAAGGGCCCCACATCACCCAAATGCTGCCAAAGACCTGAAACGGTGCTGGGCCAGGGCTCGTGGGGTGTCTGTGGGGCCCGGGGCAAATTGCCCCACTTGCCCCTGCCCCTGTGCGACCCTGTCTTGCTGCCTGGATTTTAGAGTGCTTCTTGGTTTATAAATTTATTTTTATTATTCCCTCTCACAGAAATTAATGTGTCTCCTGGTTGGTAATTTCTCCTTCAGATGAGATGATGTAATCTCCCCAGCTATTTCTGCTGGTGGGAATATGAAATTATTGCATAGATGAAAGTTAATATTAGTTATTAGAAAGGAAAAACAATGGTACAAAGACAGTCCTGTTACTAACCTCAAAGGGGGAAGTCATGGAAAACAACTGATTCCAAAGGGAAAATAATCGAGGCAGGAGAACCGTTGACCCCAAAGACAAAGTTACAGAAAAAAGGGAATGTCTCATTTCAAAGGAAATTAATGCAGACAGATCTCAGTGGAAATCTCTGTTCATCGGATATATGAGAGGTGTAGATCTGCTAGAATACTAGAAAGAAGGAACGAATATCAATTGTATTTTATAGGAAGAAGAAAATTAAATGCTGCCAACTTAAAAAATTCTTGGATAAAGCTCCCAGGACAGTCTGATCTCTGGACCTGGAACTTGAAACACAGGGAAAGAAGTCCCCGAAGCTGCCACATGAACAATGCAGAGCAGTGCAGGGTGGCATGTGTTCAGGTGCCCCTCCCTCCGCTGCCCTGCTGCCATGTTGCTTCTGCTCTCTGCCTTGGAGCCCCTGGCTAGTACCTCTTGGGAAACTCCTGCTTGCTGTGCAAAGCCGGGAGGGAGATGAGGTTGTTCCCCTTCCCCGCCACCCTTCAGCCCATGTACCCCATCTCCGCAGAGATGGGAAGGGGCGACATGGCTCAGGAGAAAGAGATCTCAGTTGCTGCAGTGTGAGCCAACTGGTGGGAGTGCCTTAAAGAGACAGTGCACGGTCTCTCATAGACTTCCCCAGCAGCCGGCACACACACATTCTGTCTCTGTCTCTCTCACACATACACACCATTTTCTCTCTCTCGCACACATACACACTCTTTGTCTCAAACTTACAGACACAGTCTCTGTATCTCACACACAAACACATGATCTCTGACTCACACATATATACACACTCTCTGTCTCACCACACACACACTGGCTCTGAAACATGCACGCGCGCGCACACACACACACACACACTGTCTCTTTCACACTCACCTCCCAACATGTGTTGTTGTTGTTAGCTCCTGCAATGCATGTATATTCTTTTAATTTTATCCTTTCAAAGTGCACTTGTACTTTTTGAATGGTCTATGCATTTCATACTTTTATTTCACTATTATTCTTAAATTGAATTCTTTGAGCAGTGAGTTCTAAAATGCCTAACCTGTCCTGAATGGAGTAATTATCCATATGGTAACTTTTTAAAAATATATATTATATCTAGGTTTTTGTTTCTACTGGTAGCACACATCCTCACATTAACTCGATATTGGTGCACATTACAAAATTCATTCCATACATGGATGGAAAAAATTAAAGGGAATATTGTCATGAGAGAATATGCTGTATATATTGGATGGGAAAGGTGGAGGCGGATTGCTATATTGTGAATAGGAATGTAGTTTGCGACTGTTTATTTTGGCAGTGGGTAGTGGAGACATGGATCAAAGCACAAATAATCAATGGTGGTCAAGTTTATTGCTATAAACCAGTATTAATATGATACAGGAAAAAGAGAATTGATGACAGGGAATGGATCACTTGATGATTACCTGTTCTGTTCATTCCTTCTGAAGCACTCGGCATTGGCACTTGGCATTGGCCACTATCCCTAACAGGATACTGGGCTAGATGAACTGTTAATCTGGCCCAGTGTGGCCATACTTATATTTTAAATCTGAGAGTCATTCATTGCTCTTTCTTAAGCATATGTTGTTATAATCCATCTGTGATGGGTTCGCTCTGAGGAGGTGCTTCTCCAGAGCACTATGACCCACCAGTCTGAGCTCCCTCTCACACTGTGCTGCTGTGGCAAGCTTCAGACTCACTCTTGGTCCTACATTTCCTCCAGCTGCTTCTCCCAAAGTGTGAGGGACTATACTGTGGATGTGGGATGGGAAAGGTGGAAGTGGCTTACCGTACTGTAAAATGTGAACGTAGCCCATATCAGACATGGAGAAAATAACTGTTGCTTTTGTCCCATATAGGGCCTGACACAAAACCCCTTGTAATAAATGACTGAGGCTTTGGCTACACTGCCACTTTACAGCACTGCAACTTTCTCACTCAGGGGTGTGAAAAAACAGTGTCAATAATTGTGACATTCTGTACCTTGGAGGAGCGTGCTGTAACTCCCATATTCCTCAATTTCATATAATCATAATCTTACTTATAAAGCATGTCTTGTAGGGTATCAGGGGAAAGATCTGCTGAAGTCATTTCTCTGTCCATATATGTAGATCATTAATGCATATGAACTTATGAGAATTGCATTGTATGGTTGTTACTAAAACACAGTTAGATGGGGAATCAGCCAGATATTAGCGTCCCAGAGGCAACAGCAAGGAAAGTGACCAACGGCTGGGTGGGGTGTAAACAACTCATCAACAGCCATTGTCCAGCAAGGGCGCTACAATGTGATGTCTCACCTGCATGAGGCCACACCAGAGGAATTGCTCAACCTTGCTGGGTGACTCAGCAATGCCTCCAGACATGCCTGGACTTGTGTTCTCCAAGCACATGGACTGAGGGTATAAAGCAGACAAAGTGGACATTACTGGGCCTTTCTCCTGCTCCCAGCTATGCTGCAAGCAACCAAGACACTGAGAAGAATACACAAGAACATTGGAACATAAGAACGGCCATATTGGGTCAGACCAAAGGTCCATCTAGCCCTGTATCCTGTCTACCGACAGTGGCCAATGCCAGGTGCCCCACAGGGAGTGAACCTAACAGGTAATGGTCAAGTGAGCTCTCTCCTGCCATCTATCTCCATCCTCTGACAAACAGAGGCTAGGGACACCAGTCCTTACCCATCCTGGCTAATAGCCATTAATGAACTTAACCTTCATGAATTTATCCAGTTCTCTTTTAAATCCTGTTATAGTCCAGCCTTCACAACCTGCTCAGGCAAGGAGTTCCACAGGTTGACTGTGCGCTGTATGAAGAAGAACTTCCTTTTATTTGTTTCAAACCTGTTGCTCATTAATTTCATTTGGTGGTCCCTAGTTCCTCTATTATGAGAAACAAGTAAAGAACTTTTCCTTATCTACTTTCTCCGCATCACTCATGATTTTATACACTTCTATCATATCTCCCCTTAGTCTCCTCTTTTCCAAGCTGAAAAGTCCTAGCCTCTTTAATCTCTTCTCATATGGGTCCCTTTTCAAACCCCTGATCATTTTAGTTGGCCTTGAGCAGTGCAAGATAGTATGTTCCTGGAGTATGGTGCTGGGAGCTTGGGGGATTTGTCTCTGGTGCCTTTCTCTATGAGATTCATGAGTGGCTCTGGGAGCATTCATGTAATCTATCTGGATGTGGGGCTGAGAAGTCCTAGCCCCTTGAATCTCTCTTCATATGGGACCTATTCCAAATCCCTAATCATTTTAGTTGCCCTTCTCTGAACTTTTTCTAATGCCAGTATATTTTTTTTTGAGATAAGGGGACCACATCTGTTTGCAGTATTCAAGATGCGGACATACCATGGATTTATATAAAGGCAATAAGATATTCTCCATCTTATTCTCTATCCCTTTTTAAATGATTCCTAACATCCTGTTTGCTTTTTTGACTGCCGCTGCACACTGCTTGGATGTCTTCAGAGAACTATCCACGACTCCAAGATATTTTTCCTGATTAGTGTAGGTAATTAGCCCCCATCATATCTTATATATAGTTGGGGTTACTTTTCAATGTGCATTACTTTACATTTATTCATATTAAATTTCATTTACCATTTTGTTGCCCAGTCATTTAGTTTTATGAGATCTTTTTGAAGTTCTTCACAGTCTGCTTTGGTCTTAATTATCTTGAGCAGTTCAGTATCATCTGCAAACTTTGCTACCTCACTGTTTACCCCATTCTCCAGATCATTTATGAATAAGTTGAATAGGACTGGTCCAAGGACTGATCCTTGGGGAACACCATTAATTACCCCTCTCCATTCTGAGAATTTACCATTTATTCCTACCTTTTGTTCCCTGTCTTTGAACAAGTTCTCAATCCATGAAAGGATCTTCCCTCTTATCCCATGATAAGCCTTCTACACTGGAGGCCCAGGTTTGAGACAATATCTGTATCTGAAGGGCTGCAATACTCTGTGGGCTGAGAAAAACTGCTTAATCTAGCTGCTGCTAGTGGAGTAGGGTTAAGAGTTTAGACTGCGTGGTTATATTTTATTTCTTCTGGTAACTAACTCTGACTTTTTGCCTATCATTTAATATTATTTAAAATCAACCTTTATAGTCAATAGATTTGATTAATTGTTTATCTTTGCCAGTGAGTGTTTATGAAGTGCGGGGCATTGATGAAGTGGTGAACCAATTAATAAATGTTCACTGCACATCTTGAGCAGTGCAAAATGGTATATTCCTGGGGTACAGTGCTGGGAGCTGGGGGGATTTGAATCTGGTGCCTTTCTCCATGAGATTCATAAGTGACTCTGGGAGCATTCGTGTAATCTATCTGGGTGAGGGGATCCACATGCTGTTGTGCTGAGTGATCTCAGTGCCTGGAGGGGCTTGCTGCTGGTCACTAGTACAGCATTGTGGGAGACAGCCCAGGCTAGAGAGAATTCAGGGGGCACTGCGGTTCCACAGTACCAGGCTACACACCAGGCTACACTCCCAAGGCGATCCCATCACAACCATGCACCAGCTACTCCCCTCATGGGAGTGGTTTTTTTACACTGCTGGGAGGTGCCGCGACTATACAGCCATGTTAAAGTGCTGGCATGATAGCGCTGCCACAGTTTTTCCCTTAGCTAGAGCTGGCTCTTGGAGCTGGCTCTTTATTATAAGATGCACGATGTTGGTGCATATGAGCCATATGACCCATGGAGAGACAAACAAATGGTTTGGCCTCTATTTTGTACCTACTAACAGGACGACAACTTATACAGTAGGGGGCAGGTCCGTGATGGGAAGTTGACTCTTGGGGAGGTATTGATGTGATGACATGCACAAACCAGTTCAGCTGATACTGTTTGCTCTTTTATTATATTGCAACCAGTACAATGATACTTAGTGTTTATTTATCATATAGTAAATTGTTTCACCCACTTTGGTTCATTAAAATTACATTCAGGAGACCAAGTAATCAGTCAGTCAAGTTTATTGCTATAAACCAGTAATAATAAAGTATAAGGAAAGGGGCGGGCAGGGATAGCTCAGTGTTTTGAGCATTGGCCTGTTAAACCCAGGGTAGTGAGCTCCATCCTTGAGGAGACCATTCAGGGGCCTAGGGCAAAAATCTGTCAGGGGATTGGTCCTGCTCTGAGCAAGGATTTGGACTAGATGACTTCCTGAGGTCTTTTCCAAAACTGATATTCTATGACACCAGCCTCCAAGGAAGCCATCTCATGTTACATTCACCTGATGCAGAAGATGAGCTCCCAAATTTATACTGCTATGCCCATCTTTTTATACCTGTCCTGTTTACAAGTAACAGATGTTGCATACATCATTTGAAACTAATCAGAGTTATACCTTGTTTTCTAGTACCATGCTGTACCCCTTATCTCCTTGGTCTGAACAGATGCATTTCAAATAAAAATAATCATCTGTCCTGTTTTGACAACTGTTCAATCTACTTCAACCAAAGCTTACTTAAGATAATGCAAGGAGTTATGGGATATTTATTATAAGAGAATAGGAGTAGAGTTAAGATGTAGGCCAATTTAAGCTATATAACTGCTATACTATTTGTGCCTAATATACACTAATGTGCAGATGGTTTGGATACTCCATATTTGTACCTAAATCACCAAAGTGCCAGTTGGTGTTGTATTCATACACCATGTATCACCAGGTCTTTAGAAATATTAGGTGCCTGACTATTAGAACTGAGCAAAAAAAGATTATATATAGGTTAGTGGCTAAATAAAAATATCTAGGAAAAAATGGTTCATTTGAAATCAAGACTGGGCATTTGCCAGGCTGCTGTGTTGAGTCCCAGTATTCTATACATGTCTGCATTAAGCTTTCCTGGATCTCAGCAGGCTGCAAAATGGTTTCTCCTTTCTAACCCTTCATGGGAATGAATGATGTGGCCCAGTTGCCTTTTGCCCCCAGAACCAGCGTTGATGCCCCAGAACCCGTAGTAGGTCAAGCACACCCCACCCCAGAACTCCGCCCATATAGCAGCTCTGAGTTTATAGATTCCTCCAGGGGCAGGTGACAGGTGAAGCAAAAAGGTGCACAGGCATTGCAAAAGTCTCTAAACACAATTATTCTTTACTTAGATTGCATGAGAAGTACACTGTTGTGGAGAAAACAATAAAACACTTACATGCATTTCCCTGCCTCTGTTTCCTCACCCATCTGGGGCATTCTTAGAGCTTGATCAGGAGTCCTTTAGGGTACCCAAGATTCCAATTCCTGCAGTTCATGGCCCCTTCTGTGAATCATGGAAATTCTATCTCTGAGCCCGGCAGTCAGTGTCCTACTTTTTTTCTTAAATAACTGGTGAGAGACTCTCTCTTTATAACCTCCGATTCCCTTTGCCAGGTGACCACTTCCAAATTCAGACCGATTATGTGATCAAAGCCTTGGTCTACACTTAACCACAACCCCCAAGCAATACAGCTAAGCCAACAAAACCTCTGGGGTAGACACAGATATGTAGACAGAAGAGGGCTTCTGTTTGTGCAGCTAGCATCGTTCAGGAGTTGCTGTTCCTACACAAGGAGAAAAACTCCTTTTCTCAGCATTTGCTGTGTCTAGATGAGGGGACTCTGCCAGTATAGCTGTTGGTTAGCTGTAGCACCATAGTGTAGACACTTCCTTCATTGGTAGAAGGATGTTTTCCATGTAGTTAATCCACTTCCCTGAGAGATAGTTGCTAGTTTAATGGAATAAGTCTTCTGCTGAACTAGCTTCATCTACACCAGGGGTTAGGTTAATTTAATTATGGCAGTCAGGGCATGAAACTTTTTACAGCCCTGAAAGACATAGCTGGGTCCATCTAACTTCTAAACTTGCTGAATAAAAAATAACACTGCTCAGCTATTCTCACCTCTTGAATGTTTTCATGTTTATTAGTTCTGCTCAAAATTTTCCCCTTGTGTCAATGGGCGGCATCAGCCACTGCCAGACTGGTGCCTCCTCCTGGTCACTCTGGGAATAAGCTCAATGCCAAAGCCCCCGTCTGACCATCACTCCATCTCTGCATCTGCCTGTAGCCCCTCTCGCAGCTTCAGGAAGCACAGCACCATCTTCAAAACTAAGTACTTCACACTTTTCTGACATTTCAAAACAGCCATTCATCATCATCATCAGTAGTAGCATTTTCCTAGCACCAAGGATCACCATTCATCAGGACCCCATTGTGCTTGGTGTTGTACAGAGAACAATAAGACAGTTCCTGCCCCACGCATCTTACAGTCTAAGTAATGTCAGTTTCACTGGGCAGTCTGCTCTGGCTGTTTTGCACCACTCAGGAGCAGCCCAAAGCAACTAGGCATTACCAGGGAATTAGGACCTAAAAGTTTTTAAAAATAATAAAATGTCTGTGGGGACCCTGGTTGCAGGACTGTACTTAAACAGATTCAACCTCTGTGTCTTTCCAAGACAACATAACCTGTGCGACCTTGAGCTTATTGCCAGTTACACACAACACTATGCACTATGCAGTAAAGGCTGATAACGTGTATCAGTAATTTAGAGTAAACTATATTAGAAGGAAATTGTAATTACCCCAAAAGAAAGCACTGGAAACCAGGACAGTTTGGTGACAGTTAAGATGAAACTAAAAAGGAATGCAAGACACTAGGACATTTCCTGACAGTTTGGAATTGATTGGGTGTGATTTTCAAAACTTGTTAGATAAATACAGACATGCAAACAGTCAAGGCTGATTCCCCACTTTGGCACTTTGAGTGCAGAGGGTGGGGGACGCAAGGACTCTAAAAATTAACACTGGCCACTCCAGGCTTGTATTAAACTCCCAAGGTTGCAGGTTTTTTCTGATCTTGGATTGGTAAATGCTGCCACCAGCTGAATGCAAAACCCCTCTGGGAATCCAGGAAGGCGCGCTTGGGAATTCTTCCCTGCGGGGTACCCTGAAGCCCTTTCAACCCCCACTTTGGGGAAGAGCTGAGAAAGAAACCAAAGGAAATCAGCTGTTGCCAGCAGATAATTAAATAACTTGCACAAATCTATTAGGACAGAAAGGAAAATTTTATTAAAAACAAAAAGAAAGAAAACATCTGGAAACAAAGGCTATTGCTAGATTTTTAAAAAAAACAATTACAAGGATTAATGATCAAGAATAACTTTCTTGAGGTCCAGTTGAAAGGCTGCAAGCAAAACAAAAGGATTTGGGGTTAGCACAGAGGAGTCCACAAGCCATATATAAATAAAAGGGATAAACCTAATCACATCTTCCTAAATATTTCCTCATCTACTTATATATCTTGGCTTTTAAATGAGTAGCTTCTAGGTATAATCCTAATGATTGTTTCATACCTGGCCCCAACCTTCTTACAGCATATTTTTTTTCCTGTTCCCTTATTCTGGAAGAACAACAATAGACAGACAAAAGAGGAGTCTTGTTTCAATTTTAAAAAGTTCTAGCCCTCCCATCAACTCTCCCGGCCAGGTGCCCATTCACTTCTTTTAACTCTTTACAGGTAAAGCAAGTAGGGAACAGCTACTAAGAAGGATTTTATAGCTAACCGACTGGCTGGGTCCATAAAATGGAGCTCTCCCCACCCGCTTCATTTATCACACAGACAGAGAAATGCCATCACACTGATGGCAGGGCCTCACTTCCCTCAGCCACCTAGGTAATGTAAGGGTTATCATATGGCCGGGTTTCTCCAGAAATGTCCTTTCTTTTGATTCGCCACCCTCCATCTAGGTGGATTTTTCAAATAAGAGGAAATATCTGGGAAAACTGTCACTGTACCATAACTGGTCCCTCCCCTGCATCCACAGCTGCTGGATCCCACCCACCCCAGCCCACCCCATCCCGTCAGGTAAGCATAGCCACCAAGCACATCTAAGCCAGGCCACCTGTCCCACCATGGGGTTTCAGAGCCTAGCTAGGAGGGGTGACAGGCCCAGGCCCCACTTCCCCACCCTTAGGAGTAGGAGAATCCCACAGGGAGGCGCTGACTGATGGGCTGGTGCTGTGTCTCAGGTCTGTGCCAGCCACTCTGCCACCATAAGAGGGAGCAACTCTGCCTCCCATTTTCAGTATGTGTCCCCACCCCAGTTACCTCCTACGACACCCCCAAATAACCCTCCCAGTACACACACCCCTCCAGCTCCCCCTAAATATCCCCCATTACCACCAAATACTCCCTCCCAGTACACACACCCCCTCCAGTTACCCCCAAACACCACCTCTTGCACCCCCGATATCCCCTCCAGCACCTGCTAAATACACCCTCCCAGTACACACACACCCCACCAGCATCTCCCAAAATACCCCTCCTGCACCCTCATCGCCTCTCTCAGGATACACATACCCCTCCTAGACACCCCAAATACGCTGTCCAACACCTGCCAAACACCATCTCCTAGTGCACACACACCCCTCCGGCACCTCGAAAAAGCCCCTTGAGCTCCCCCTCCCCCACACAGCAGTGTCCTCTATTACAGAGCTTAAAATGCAGGTGAGGTCACCCTGGATACAGGTGATTTGTAAAGGGGGTGTTTCTGTTCTCCCTCATGGAGTGACCGCACCAGGGCTGGGCTCTGGAAATCTCAAAGAGCTCCGATCCCAGCAGGGTCTCCAGAGGCAGTTCCCAGGCTGGTGGGGTGATTCCCTGCATACCCTGGGCAGAGGCCATGTTGCCCTTTTCTTTCCTCTAATTCCGAAGGCTCGGCCTGGAGCCATGACACAAGGTTGCTGGGCTGGGGACATGGTGGGAAAAGCCCTGAATCAGGGGATTCATGCTGGTGCCAAGAGTGGAGCAGAGCCCACAGGCTCCCAGCTTGGCTATCTCTCTCCTTCCCCTCTCCACCTAGTACCTTGTGTCCCCTGCTGCGGCTGGGCTGAATCTCGCCCCAGGGGCCCAGCTGAGGGACACCCCATCTCTCTCGTGCTCTCCTGGCCGGGGGTCCACCTAATTTCTTGCAACTGTTAAAGTTTATGTAGACTTTGACCAAGCTCCCTTGACCAAGCTCTTTAAGTAACCTCACTCATTAAGGTGGGGAAACTGAGATAGGCCACAGCAGAACGATCCTCTGCTGCATGGAGAAGTTTGGGAGATGATGGTGCCCCCTCTACAGTGCCACAATAATTGTTCTTTCAATATAGTTGCAGCATTTTTTTCATGCTCCTAGCCAACCTAAGGACACCAGGAAATCTTTACCATGTAGCCCAAGCTGAAGAGAAGTAAGCAATCTTCTCCCATTAGTGCCTAACTCCCCTAAGCTTATTTGTAAATCTCAGCCATAGTCAATGTAATTAATGGCCAGGAAAGAGAATGGGAAAGTTCTTGAGTACTACCTCAACATGCAAGGAGTGGCATTGATTGGTCAAGCAGTCTCCATTGTCTTTGTGTTCTCTCTGGGGAATCTTCTGGGATGGCTATTGGGAAAGTGAATTCCCTTTGATTGGGTCACCAGTGTTTCTGCCTTATCCATTGTTGTACCTGAAAGTCTGGTTGTGAGTGTTCCCAACTTCACAACATATTTCAGTAACACACACATAGCTAAACTTTGTAACTTCACACACATACAATCCAACAGTAAATTTATGTTGAACAGGTTAAGACTTTTAAAATAATTCCTCACAGGGCATACTTTGTACAAACATATCATAATTATATGACAGCGGTGAATATAGGGTCTCCAGGGTGCTGTGTCATAAATCTGGTGAAGTTTTCCTCATTTGCACTGCTGTAAATCTGGAATAATTCCACTGAAATGTGTTGGAGATAGTTACAATGAATGTGAATACAGACTAAGAGCAAAATGCTGCCCTGTAAGTGAAATGTCTTGAGTTCCCGCTGTTTTATTCTTCTAGCTTTTCCAAGGATGAAGGGATATCATGTTTTCTGAGTACAGATGTAGAATTCCCACAGGATTTGCCTAAGTGAGTTGAGATTAAGGTATGTCCCTGAGCTTGTTAAAGGCAAGAGAGGCAGCTCCATCACCTAGCAGCCCTACTTTCCATCCATTACCTCCAGGAAAGTGTCTTCATGTGTCCCTTCAATGGAGCAGGAATAGCCAGTTACATGGTGATTGTTTCCAGTGCTCTCCATCTGTGCCATCAAAGCTGAGTGCCAGGAGTCCCCCCCCGGGCACATACACACACACTTTTGGTCCACTGTCTGGCCCTTTGTGCCCTATATCCACCAGTTTACAATCTTGGCATGGTATGGAAATATCTCTGGTATGCTGGGATTTGAGCATGACCGAGTCTATCTTGTTAAGTTCCTTGGGCCTGCTATGCAAGCAATCTGTTAGGGCAAAAAAAGATCATCCCTTAGATGGAACAAGTTTTACACAACTTCTCAAATGGCATTTTCAAAGGGGCTAGCTAAGTGGATGCTGATTTTCAATGGAAATTGAGTACTTAAGTCCCTCAAGCCCTGTTTAAAAATCCCAGCAAATATTACCTTGGGGAAAACCAAACTCTACCTTGCTGATAAAAACTTCCCTCTACAAAGAGAAGCAACATCAGTTATGAGGAAAATGTGGCTAATTTTGTTCAGTACGCAAAATATTTGAACACATCACCACATGCATTGACATAAGTTTGATATAATCCAAAATATGTTGATCAGAGCCACTAAAAACTTTGACAAGAGTCGGACATGACTTGAAGGCTATGACAATACCTTGTCACATCTGTCAACATTTGGATGTATATTTGACAGGTTTCTACAAAGTTTTATATAACTCTAGCTCTGTTACAAAATTTTGACAAGGCTTGAAAGCGCAGACCTTCAAAGGTGTTTGAGCATGTAAATCCCATTGACTTCAGTGGGAATTAGGCACCTAAATACCTTTGGGCATCTGGTCCAAAAACCTTTGCTATGTCTCAGAAAGCTATGAAAGAAACATGGATATGGCTCTGATAATTACAACATCCATTTGAAATGTGTCCACAAACTTTCACATGATACAATTTGTATTTAAAATCATGACTAAAGAAAGACTTGTCTCTAAAATGTTGGCATTGCTTTAATGCATCTGAAGACATTTCTATGATGTTCCCATGTCCTTAAAATATATTTAAAGACTTTGACGTGTCATTGGAAGCTACAATAAAACTTTGACTTGTCTCTAGAAATCTGTAAATAACTTTGGCATGTCTCTGCAAACTTTGACTTTATTTGACATGCCTCTATTATGACAAAATACTGGAATCATCTCAGAAATCAACCTCACTCAGTTATGTTGCTAAAAATGCTCCTTCGACAATGAAATACCTCTACTGTCTTTGAAAAGACTGTGATGTGTCACTGATAATTTTCATGAAAAATGAGATGTAATGTACTGGTATGTTTCCAAAACTATGGCATTTTGACATGCCACTAAAACCACTGACATTTATTTATCATGTTTCTAAAGGCATTAGTATAACATGCCTACTCAAAACAACTTGACAATGGTTAGGCAGTTAGTGTGCTGAGATGTGTGTCATGCTAACCAGTAACATAAGTACACAGAGCATGGTTTTGCATCCCTGCCCATCCTGGCTAATAGTCACTGATAAACCTATCCTCCATGAATTTATCTGTTATAGTCTTGGCCTTTATAACATCCTTTAGCAAAGAATTCCACAGGTTGATGCTGTTGTGTGAAGAAATATTTCCTTTTGTTTGTTTTAAACCTCCTGCCTATTTATTTCATTTCATGACCCTTAATTCTTGTATTATGAGGAGGAGCAAATAACACTTCTTTATTCACTTTCTCCACACCAGTCATTATTTCATAGATCTCTATCATATCCCTACTTATTCATCTATTTTTTAAGATGAAAAGTCCCAGTCTTATTAATCTCTGCTCATATGGAAGCTATTTCATATCCTTCATTATGTTTGTTTCCCTTTTCTTCACCTTTTCCAATTCCATGTACTTTTTTTGAGATGGGTTGACTACATCTAGACACAGTATTCAAGATATGGGCATAGGGTGGATTTATACAGAGGCAATATGGTATTTTCTATCTTGTTATCTATCCCTTTCTTAATGATTCCCAACATCCTGTTTACTTTTTTCACTGCTGTTCAGATTGAGTGGATGTTTTCAGAGAAATATTCAGTGACTCCAAGATCTCTTTCTTGAGTGGTAACAGCTAATTTAGACCCCATCACTTTATATGTATAGATGGGATTATGTTTTCCAATGTGCATTACTTTGCATTTATCAACATTGAATTTCATCTGCGATTGTGCTGACTAGGCAGCAAGTTTTGTGAGATCCCTTTGTAACTCTTTACAGTTTGTTTTGGACGTAACTATCTTGAGTAGTTATGTATCATATTCTCATTTAATTACTTCTTTGTTCTCCCCTATCTATCTGTCAGTATACGACTGTTGTCTTTTGCCAAATATTTAGATTGTAAGCTGTTTGGGGCAAGATCATTTTTGTGTTCTATCTTTGTACAGCACCTAGTACAATGGGGTGCTGGCCCATGACTTTGGCTCCTAAACACTACTATAATGCAGACAATAGTACTACTAATAATAATGGTTTTTATGTGATGTTCTTTGATGAGAGTTTTACATGAGTTTGACATGACCCTAGTAACTTTGCTAAGGCTTTAATAGACAATTAAAATTATTGACATTGTCTCTTTCCATGTTTTCTGCTACAAGCAGTGACCATCAGGACATCTTACAATGACCTCAAGTCCCCCTGCTGAATACCTTTTTCAAAATCTCTCTGACCTCTTTGTTTCTCAGTGTATAGATGAAAGGATTTAGAAATGGAGTTACAATTGTGTTCAAGATGGTGAATATTTTGGTGAGTTCCAAAGAGGTTTCTATGGATGGTTTAACATGTAGAAAAATGGTGATCCTGATCCGCATCATATAATCACAATTGTGAGATGAGAAGAGCATGTGGAAAAGGCCGTTTGCCAACCTTGTGATGAGGGGATTTTCAAGATGGTGGAGATGATATAAATGTAGGATACCAGGGTTATCACACTGGATCCTAGGTTGACGATGGCAAACATGATGAAACAGACCATCTCAACTAGGTAGGTGTCAGTGCAGGAGAGAATTATCCAGGGAGTTATGTCACAAAATAAGTGATTGATGACGTTTGGGCCGCAGAAGGACAATCTGGCAATCAGACCTGCTGGTACAGAAATAACCAGGAAGTCACCCACCCAAGAGCTAAGGGCCAGCTGAACAGAGAGAGTGCTGCTCATAATAGTGTTATAATGCAAGGGGTAGCAAATGGCCATATAGTGGTCATAGACCATGACAGCGAAGAGGAAGTATTCTGTGCAGCCCAAGGAGAAGACAAAATCCATCTGCAGAAGGCAGCTGGTGAAGGAGATGGATTTGCTTTGGGACACAAGATTGGCTAGAGTCTTAGGGACACAGGCTGTGGTGAACCAGATCTTCAGGAAGGCAAAGTTGCAGAGGAAGTAGTACATGGGGGTTTGAAGGCATGTCTGGTCCTGACTAGGAAGATGATGGCCACATTACCATTGATGATCAGGACATACATGAAGAAGAAGAGTACGAAGAGAGACAGCTGCAAATACTGAGACCCAGGGAATCCCAGAAGGATGAATTCCTTCACTCTGGTGTGATTTTCCTCACTCATCAATACTGGGAGTTTTTCCTGATGAAACAAACGGATTCATAAAAGAAAGATAGTTAAACCTTTAGTCAAACTTTGTCATATAGAGCTAATTTTTCTTAGATAACTGGGATTTATAAGGGCTTGATCTTTGTTAATTATTCCAACACTAGAAATATGGCTGTTTTATTGTCCTTAGATGGAACTGTCAATGGATCCTAAGGGAGGTTGGCACCCAAGAGGTACCCAGTTACAGTAGGAACTATTGCCTAAATATTTTAGGTCCCTGATTTTGACAATCTCAAAACAAGTAACTAGACCTCTGTCTTAGAAACAGATCTTCATGGCACACAGATCTCCATGGTCCTGGATTAGCATCAAACAGTTAAGTACTCACCAAAAGCAACTAGTCTATGTGCAACTAATCCACTGATTAGTGCATTTTATGAATACCTATCTGTGCCCAAGCTGCAGAGTTTATGAATCTGTCACAGGCCCGACTAGAAACCCCTGGTTCTTTCACTCAAAATATAGGCATTCATGGCTTTACTTATGCAGGTCCTTGGTCCAATCACTGAAGTCAACCAAGATGACAGCTGTAACATATGTCTGGTTAATTGTCAACTAGAAAAGGTCCTACAGGTCCTATAAACAACAGATATTGGGGGCCCTAATTCCTCACACTATTGGGCCCTTGTCAAAATCCCAGTCCTTGGAAACAGACCTACTCCCTGGTATCTCCAGCCTAAGAGTAGCAGGTAGAAGCAAGCTTAAAGCAGACATCTATACCAAATAGCTGTGTGTGTGATGTCTAGATGTTCTTGAGCTATAAATATTGCTCAGGTCTTACAAGCTGCTGAGCAGAACAGATGAGAGGTTGCTGCCCGTGGCAGTAACGACTGCTTAGTTCATCTGGGATTCCAGCCATTCATCATCTCATTTCACCAGAGGGTTTCTTTGGATATACTTTTAATGCTGGTTATGTTTGCAAATTCAGCATCTGTCCACTGACTGATGTTGGAAGGATGTGCCAAGCTGCTCTTAGACCCACAGTTATCCAGGTTATTTTAAACAAACCCACACACCTTGTGTTATATAGGTGAGTGTTTGCAAGAGCCTTGACATCATTGAACTCATTGATATGCTGACATTTTTGCCATCCAATGTTTTGTCCAGATTTAAAACTGTGACAAGGAGAATGAATCCAGACAGTATGAGCCCTCCCTGCTCTAACCAGTGGGAAGCATATCCCTAATGAAATGTGTAATAAATTGGTGATCAAGCCTAGAGCTGAGTGAAGAACAATGTTTCATTTCAATGGCCAAAATGCCAAATTTATAAAGGAAAAATTCATTTCAGGTCAAACCAAAATGTATTTATTCTAGTTTTTCTCAATGAAATGAAAAACCAAAAAAAAAAGATGGTTACAAGTGAAACAAAATATTTTGTACAGCCAGAAATATTTTTTTTAATCTTTGGAATTTTTTCCACATTGTTTAATTGTTTTTGATAAATCTAGCTACATTTCTAAACAAAATGTCTTTCAGAATAAAAGTGAAAATGTTTCGTTTGAAAATGTCAGTAAGATTTTTTCCATTTTTTTCTTCTTTTTTTGGCTAAAGATATTCCATACATTCAACCTGAATTCACGAATAGTTTGGGTTGTCCCAAAACATCATTATTTTTGTGAATAAAATATTCATCCCCCAAAATTCAACTGGCTCTAGTCTCATAGACTTTAAGGCCAGAACATACCATCATGATGATCTAGTCTGACCTTCTGCACATTGCAGGTCATAGAACCTCATCCACCTACCTCTGTAATAGACCATAACCTTTGGCTAAGTTACTGACGTCCTCAAATCTTGATTCAAAGACTTCAAGTTACAGTCAGATCTTCAACTGGTGTGAATCTACTTAACTTCACTGTAATCAATGTGCCAGACAATCAGCTGGTGTAAGTAATTACAGAAATTAAGTTTATTACATATTTTGTGTCTTCTGTTAGACCCTTAAGGTCCCAGCTAGGTTTGGGACCCCATTGTTCCGGTCACCACACTAACATAGCACAGAAGACTTTTCCTCCTCTGAAAAGCTTACAGTGTAAAAGACAAGCCAGACAAACAGGTGCAAACAAACAACAAAGAAAGAGCTTCCGAGAAATATAGTAAAGTTGCATCCCATTTTCCTCCCACATAACAACCCTCCTCTTTCACTCACCTTCCCTGGACTCAGCTTTCAGTCCATCCCTTACAGCCTGGGCTAGATCAGAACAATAATCTGATTAGTTAGGAATCACGTTCCAATCACTGCCCAATGCCAAATGCTTAAGGAACAGCATATAAACCACCCTACAACTCTAGGTATGTCTGCCACATTGTACAGAGGATATCCTGCCTGCACTGAGATAGCCATCATTTTCTAGAAGAAAGAAAGCATTATTGATAGTCATTGTAGCCTAGTATTTCCCAATGGGTCAGAGGGAGTTAGTGCAATAGAAACTAGGACACTAACCCCTTATGCTTCTTTGAAAATCTTAGTTGTAATGCCTATCCTCTCCATTTCCATTTGAATTTATTCTTGCACAGCTAACAATATTTAGCACTTGTGCAGATCTTTACATCTGCAAAACATGGCGATTAATCCACACAATTCACACTAGAGACCTGCTTTAAGGAGCGAATGGTGTGACTAGGTCAGTATGGTTTTTTCCTTTTTATAGGTGTGGAAACTAAAACAGGGATAGGAAGTGATCTGTTCAAATCACAGAGCCAGCTGAGGACAGAACGTGAGAGCTGAGATTCCTACTTCTGGGCACTGATTAGAAATCTACCTACTCCCACCGACCTATCCATCTACCAGTCCTTTTACATTTGCCTCAGTAAAATTACTAGACTAATACATTCCACAGGTAAATGTATTACAGCTGCTGGCAAAATTTCCCTCAACACCTTTTTTTCAATGAATATTGTCTTTTTGATTAAACTGATTTTTTCAAGCAAATAAATAAAGTGTTTGGGGGATTTTCATGAAAGCAAGACATTTCTGGCAACTAAAGAACATATTTAACTTTTGGTTAACTAAAACCTATTTAGTTTGTGGATTTCTTTGAGAAAAAAACCTGGAAAAAATAAAAGAAAAATGGGTAAAAATGAAAATATTTTCATTTTTGCAATTTTTTTGAAGTAAAACAGTAATTTACCAATTATACAATTCACAAAAAATACTATTTCGTTTTGTTCATCCTAGATTTTATACTACATTAAAAAAAGGAAAGAGATACACTGATTCTTTCAGTACAGGTGTGTTGACTCCTCAAGGGAACAAACTTTTCAGGTTGCTCATTATAAAGCATGGCTAACCTGTTTCACAGTACAGTTACTTTAAATTATAATTCTCAGGATAAGCTGTAGATGTTTTGTGGTTTTAACTTACGATGTCTTCCAGCAGAGCCTGTCAACACAAACTCCTTTCTTTCACAATCTTTCTTTCTTTGGATGACACACAATAGCATGCCTGCTGGAAAATGGTGCCTCAGAGGGTGATATATCTCCCCCACTGCAACCTAAATATATATTAAATATAGGAATAGTTCACACTTGGTTCATATTTACATCCAGGGCATTATCCACCACTGTAGCAGTAAAATGGGCTTTAAAATGAGCATGGCATGTATGATTCACTCAGTTTTAAGCTCTCATTCTACTGCCAGAGTGGTCTGAAGTGTTGTTAGTATAAATAAGAACCTGTCTCTTCAAAACTAAAAGACTCAGGCAAATGCTATAGATTTTGAGATTGGTGGGATTTTCTTTCCATCACCAACCAACTGGTTTTACCCCTACCTACCTTGCTAATGAGCTGCAGCTCACGCTGGCTGCATGAGGGGGTTGGTTTTTTACTCTGCCCCCACCTCCCTAGCTCACTGGGGTATTTGATCTCAACAGAATTTCACAGATCTCCCTAGAATGTGTAATGGACTCTGCTGAGTCAAGCTGGTCACCTGGCGAAAGCACAGTACTGGTAGCCTGAAGACCAGTGCTCTAGTTCTGTCTTTGCCAAACGCTTAACACTGTGAGCTTTGGAGCGTTATTTAAGATCCCACCCTCCTTCCTCATTTTCCCCAGCTGTAAAGTAATGGCAAATGCCAACATTTGACACCTTCTACTTTCTCAACACAAACAAAGAACTGGACAGAGGAAGCCTCAACAATGAATTTTATTAATCCTACAAAACCAAGGAAATATGCTTCATATATGTGACACCATCTACAGGCACCTAATCTATTCTCCATTTCAATATATACAGATATATAGCACTCCTGTAACAGAGGACATTAAGCTGCACCATGTCTAGTGAGTCAGGGAAGAATTATGCCTTGGAGCCGTGTGTCTGAAACAGACAGTAAAATGTGGACAAGTGTCTAAAGGCCAGATTTTTAAAAGTATTTAGGTGCCTAAACCCATTGAAGTCAGTAGGAGTTAGGTGTCTAACTTGCTTAAGTGCTTTTTTGAATCCCTCAGGATATCTACCTGCAATTTTCAAAGCCCAAATAGCTTTGAATATCTAGCAAGGGTAAGATTTTTAAAGTAATTTAGTTACTAGTGGGTATTCAAAAGGCATCTAGGCACCTAAAACTCATTGAAACCAGGTGCTTTGAAAATTTCACCAGGTGCCTAAATAGCTTTAAAAATCTGGCCCTAAGAAGCTTTTGAAATGAGACATAAGCACCAAAGTCCCTTTGATGCTGTCATAAACAGATAAGTAAGAGTTAATAGAACAGAAGTATTTCATATCTCTTTTGCTTGTAAAGGGTTAACAAGATCAGTGAGCCTGGCTGTCACCTGACCAGAGGACCAATCAGGGGACAGGATACTTTCAAATCTTGAGGGAGGGAAGATTTTGTGTGTGCTGTTAGTGTTTGGTTGTTGTTCACTCTGGGGGCTAAGAGGGACCAGACGTGCAACCAGGTTTCTCTCCAATCTCTCTGATACAGGCTTTTATAAGTTCAGAATAGTGAGTACTAGGTAGATAAGGCGAGTTAGGCTTATATTTGTTTTCTTTATTTGCAAATGTGTATTTGGCTGGAAGGAGTTCAAATGTGTATTTGGCTGGAAGGAGTTCAAATTTGTATTGTGCTGAAAGGATTTTAATTTGTACTTGTATACTTAGGCTGCAAGGGTATTCCCAGTGTCTATAACTGAAAAATCCTGTAACATATTCCATCTTAAATTTACAAAGATAATTTTTACTGTTTTTTCTTTCTTTAATTAAAAGCTTTTCTTGTTTAAGAATCTGATTGTTTTTTTTTATTCTGGTGAGACCCCAGGGGACTGGGTCTGGATTCACCAGGGAATTGGGTGGGGAGAAAGGAGGGAAAGAGGAGAGAAAGGTAAATTTTCTCTCTGTGTTAGGATTACTTTCTCTCTCAGGGAGAGTCTGGGAGGGGGAGAAAGAGAGGGAGGGTGGAAGGTGGATTTTCCTCTCTGTTTTAAGATTCGGAGTTTGAATCACAGTGATCTTCCAGGGTAACCCTGGGAGAGGCAATGGTGAGGGAAAGGGTTTACTTTCTTTGTGTTAAGATCCAGAGGGTCTGGGTCTTCGGGGTCCCCGGGCAAGGTTTTGGGGGGACCAGAGTGTACCCGGCACTGGAATTCCTGGTTGGTGGCAGCGCTACAAGTACTAAGCTGGTAACTGAGCTTAGAGGAATTCATGCTGGTACCCCATCTTTTGGACACTAAGGTTCAGAGTGGGGAATTATAACATGACAGGTGCTTTTCAGTATTTTAACCCAAATGCTTAGCAGGAGGTAACACAGAAGTAGGCCTCTTGTGTAGTAAGGTAAGCACACGTGTGTCACAGATGTAGCCCTTTAACCCTAGAGGTTGCTAGGAGTTGTACTCTCCAGACACGACACGTGATGAAGTTTGAGCAAGCTAACCAAGTGTTATGTGACTACCTGCTGGAGACTATGGAATTGGAGGTTCTGGGATCAGTCTCTAGAATATGAGTGTTGTGGAAATACCCTCAGGCTACTCCCTGCCTGGATTCAACAGGAGGCCAAAGGGATAGCCAAGAAGAGCTAGTTATTTCCTCCCACACACAAAAAGCTATTATAGGAGAAAACGTGTTTTTGTTTTACTCAAAATTTTCCACACGAAAACATCAAATCTGACAAAAATCTCAATTTTCTGTTGGCAAAAGTATTTCATTTTCAAATATGGACCCTATATCATAGAATCATAGAAATGTCAGTGTCACACTCTGTACCTTGTGGGAACACCATGCAACCCATATTCATCATAATTGTGTAGTATCCAATGCAAAGTTTGTCATGTCAGGTGTCTTCGGAAGGCTCATGATGCACTGATCATTGTTGTTATAGTAATGTTATAGGTTGCAATTTCATTATGAGGCTTAAAATGTGTCCTCATAGCTTAAAACAAGCCCAGGAAAAAACTGTCCAAGAGCAGCAGGTCAGTTCATACCTCATCTGGACACGTATGGGACAAACCCAGCCCAGCCTCACAGGAACAAAAGACACTGGCCTAGGCAACAACAAAGGATCTGTTGGACTCTTGAATAAATCACCCCTTGCTTTGGTTAGTGTGGGACTATGATGAGGTAATGATTACCTGATTCTGAAGGCAGGGGAGCAAAGCCAAGAGGGAAGAAAGAACATGATAAAAAGGAGATGCATTTGCCGTGCTCTTCCTCTCTCTCTTCCACCTCCATCTACAGACATCACCACCAAGCAACTGAAGCACTGATCAAAGGGTAGAGCCTGCCTGAAGTGCAACCAGCCAGTATTTGGTGAGAAGCATCTGAGTTTGTAAGGTTGTTGAAAGTATTAAAATCAGCTTAGAATATGTTTTGCTTTTATTTCATTTGTCAAATCTGACTTGTTGTGTTTTGACTTATAATCACTTAAAATCTACCTTTATAGTTAATAAATTTGTTTATTCTATCTGAAGCAGTGAATTTGGTTTGAAGTGTGTCAGAGACTCCCCTTGGGATAACAAGCTTGGTGCATATTAATTTCTTTGTTAAATTGATGAACCCATATAAGCTTGCATCATCCAGCGGGCATAACTGGACATGGAAAGATGGAGTTTCCTAGGGTTGTGTCCGGGATTGGAGATATTGGCTAGAGTCATTCAGTTGCACAATCCAAGGAGCAGCTTACATGTCAGAGGCTGTGTGTGAACAGCCCAGGAGTGGGGGTTCTCACAGCAGAGCAGGGTAAGGCTGGCTCCCAGAGTCAAGGATTGGCGTGAACTAGCAGATAATCAGTTTAGATAACACCGGGGAATGTCATAGTCAGGCCAGAAAGGACCTTGAGAATCATAAGGTCCAGCCCCATGTGTTGAGTCAGGATGGAGTAGGACCAAGTAAACCTAAATCTTTCCTCCCAGCTGTTTGTCCAACCTGTACTTTAAAACCTCTAGTGATGCAGATTCCACAACCTCCCTCTTCCAGAACTTCACTACCCTTATAGTAGAAAGTTCTTCCTAATATCCTAAATCTTCCTTGTTGCAGATTAAACATTTTAATTCTTTTTCTACTTTCAGTAGACGTAGAGAAGAATTGATCACAGTCCTCTTTATAAGAGCATTTAACATATCTGAAAATGGTTAACAGATCCCCACTTAGTA
This sequence comes from Gopherus evgoodei, assembly GCF_007399415.2. Lineage (NCBI taxonomy): Eukaryota > Metazoa > Chordata > Testudines > Testudinidae > Gopherus > Gopherus evgoodei. The sequence continues at coordinate 6,689,700 of NC_044342.1, forward strand.
TTCTGTTCTCCAGACTAAACATGCTGAGTATTAGTTACCTTTCCTCCTAGGTCAGGTTTTCTAAACCTTTCATCATTGTTTTGCTCCCCTCTGGTCTCCCTCCAATTTGTCCACATCTTCCTAAAGTGTGGAACCCAGCACTGGACACAGTACTCCAGCTGAGACCTCATCAGTGCCAAGCAGAAAGGGACAATAATCTCTCATGTCTTGCATCAAATACTCCTGTTAATACAGCCCTGAATGCTATTAGAGTGTTTTGCAACTGCGTCATGTTCTTGACTCCTATTCAGTGTCCTGGAACCCACAAGGGGAGAGGCAATCCTTGATTTAGATCCAGGTGGAGAACAGGATCTGATCCAAGAAGTGGGTATAGCTTAACCACTTGGTAAGAGAAACCATAATATAATTAAATTTAACATCTTTGTGGGAGTAGTGGGGAATACCAAAGAAGCCCACCAGAAAAGCATTTAACTTCAAGAAATAGAACTAAACAAAAATTAGGAGGCTAGTTAAATGGAAATTAAGAGGTACAGTCACAAAAGTGAAATGCCTACAAATGGCATTGTGATGGGGGACACACCTCTCATGAGCACCTCTTGTTGGTCGGGTGAAAATCTGTACGATCTCTCTGATCCTGGATCCCCCTGTTGGCTGTTAAACTCATCAGGTGGGTCTTCAGTGACACAGTCCTCCAGCCAAGTCACAAACAGTCTTGATTCACTAACAAACATCTTCCAGGGTAAAAGGTCTGAGAGAGCCTGTCCCTCCACTCTTCTTAGAGTCTTTAGCCCTCTTTCTGGGCTAAGTCCTCATCCCTTTCTGGGCTAGCTTTAAGTCTGTGTTTGCACTGTTATATAGCAGGAGTTGACCTTGTTTGTGAGGACAGAGGCAAAAAAAGCATTGAGTACATTAGCTTTTTCCATATCCTCTGTCACTAGATTGCCTCTCTCATTCAGTAAGGGGCCCACACTTTCTATGACTTTCTTCTTGTTGCTAACATTCCTGAAGAAATCCTTCTTGTTACTCTTAAAAAGAGCATTCTTTGCTTCAGTCTTCAGTGCAGAGGACGTGAGGGAGATTTCCACTCCTCAGACATTCTTTTTCATCAACAGATCTGAGGAATTGTCCCATATTGAGTTATCAACAGAGGAGATTTTGGAACAAATTGTTAAATTAGACAGTAATAAGTCACCAGGACTGGATGAGATTCATCAAAGAGTTCTGAAGGAACTCAAATTTGAAATTGCAGAAGTACTAACTGTGATATGTAACCTGTCACTTAAATCTGCTTCCGTACTGGATGCTAGAGGATAGCTAATGTGACATCATTTATCTAAAAAATAAAAAAAAGAAAAAAGCCTCCAGTGACAATCCTGGCAAATAGTAAGCCTAACTTCAATACGAGGCAATCTGGTCACCTTAGGAAAGGGACATAAAAGAGTTAAGCACTCAAATCCCATTGACTATCAATGAGATTTGGGCACCAAACCCCTTCAATTATCTTGAAAATCTGACTTATGCAACAAATCTTCCTGTGGAGGGAGCAAATGTTATTTTTCCTCATCTGCAACATGTGAGCACTGAGACAAAGCTGGTTCGCTGACAGAGCTAAGAATCAACTCCATTTTGACTCACTGTCAGTCATTCACCCTACCTATAGTTGGAATAAGTAGCTTTAAATGTTCATGACATCCCAGATCTACTGACTCAGAGGTGTAGCCGATTGACTACACACATGGCTTGGTCTTAAAAATTTTCAAGAGACAAAACAATGTATCAGAGCTAAATATATTGCCTAAATCAAAGCAGTACAATACAAAAAGGAGATATACCCTCATTCCTGGAAGCATATTCGTGCAGCATGTTCACCTTACACAGAAGGTGAGCTTCAAAGAGATGCATTTCAACTGGTAGGATTTATAGTACAATTATTTAAGTTGCAAAGCTCTATACTCAACACTCAAATCCATCCCACTAGTTTGTAACTGTTCCTAAACTTGCTGCTTTGTTCTGTACTTTTCTAATCTCTCTTTTGGATACCATATGCTAAACCAGTTGGGTGTAGAGATTCATCCCACTTTGTCTAGGACAAAGCCATTGGCTTTGATAGCCTTCATATTTTCTAATGCCAAAGCTGTCTTCAGTTTTGCACAGTGTTGTGGGATACTCCACACGGGCAAGCAGAATTGTGGGAAGAGCATAATACACACAGTTAATATAACTTCCCACAAATATCACATATATCAGTCAAAGTTCCCCTAAGTCAAGGGCTCGTAGATACATTGCATATTACATTAATAAAGTGTGCATAATACTCATTGGTGTGATGTATGATATCCACAACTTGTGTGTATTGGCTAACACCTCTGTTGGGGATTAATTCTAATGAAGTCATTGGAGAGATTTTCTAAGGAATCAAAGGGAGTTAGGGCCAGATTTGCAACAGAAGTTGTGGCAGAAGTTGGATATTGTGATTATCTTACAGCTCTGACCGGCCTCTCTGTGCATCACTTGATGCTACCCATCAAATTCATAGCAGCAATGGAAATAATGAAGTTACCTGGACATCAAAGGTCTAAGACAGAAATCACCAACTAACATCCTCAATTATCTTTGTGAGACTCAGGATCTAGAGCTGAATTTCACAGCCTTGGTCAGTCACTATTTATAAGTGGATCTGCAGTCATATGGAAATCCCAGCACCCAAGTATAACACCAGTTGGCAGGCTCAGAAAACATGTTAAGGGAAGACAGTCATGGTGCGGGTGCTGTTATCTGAGTTCTCACCTAGAGAAATGACCTCTTTTGATCAGCTTTGAAGCACATTGTTGGATGGGACAATCTGGGGTGTGTGTGTGTGTATGAGACAGAGAGAGAGAGAGAGAGAGAGCGCTTATATTTTCACTGTTCTCTCCAATTATCTGTCAATCTAACCATCCACCTAATTATCCATCCTGTTACCTATCTGTCCATCAAGATATCTCTCCATTTTTCCTCCCCCTGCACTTTATCCATCCAATTATCTATCCACGTGCATTTCTAATTGCTCATCTACACTTCTGTCAAACTGCAATGTCATCTGTTCATCTGTCTAATCATCTTTCTGTCCGCTTGTCTAATGGTGTTTACATTCACCTGCTTCTATCTATCTATCTATCTATCTATCTATCTATCTATCTATCTATCTATCTATCTATCTATCTATCTATGTGCTGCTAATTGGTCCATCCCTGTGGGAAATGGACTTCAGTGATCAGGGGCTGCTGACATTTCTTTATTGGTTTTTAAGGCCCTGGCTGGCATGATTTAGTTGGTGCTGGTCCTGCTTTGAGCAGGGGGTTGGACTAGATGACCTCCTGAGGTCTCCTCCAACCCTAATCTCCTATAATTCTATAAAAATATCTATCATGATTATTGGTAACGAAAGGATATTCATCCTGACTCTGTGTGCAGCTAATTTCACAGGCAAAGCAGGTGGGAATTGAAGCTGACAAGGGACTTGCAGTATGACTGTGACACTCTGCTAAGGGCATCAGTGGCAAGGGGATGGATTGTAACAGGAGGTATCTCAGTCCTTGGTGGCTGACCAGACAAGTGGCAATGAACAGTCTGTCCATAGGCTGTAAAGTGCTTGTCCGTAAGGATGCAGCTATTTCTATAGGTTTGATAGCAGATCTGCAGTGACAGATCCCCAGCATGAAGGAACCCTGAGCAGTGTCATCTGAAACATGTTAATTTCATTGACTCTTGCTTAGGATAAAAATAATAATCAGGTAAAAAAAACCTGCTTCATTATGTGCTCATTTGTAACACAGCCACTAAAGAGAAATCTCTCCAACTAGGCAGCAGCTCTGTAGGGATTTACAGGAAGACACACAGGTTGTTATAACTCCTCATGTCATAATCAGCACTCTGAGAAATGTTTTGCTCAGCTGAGACCTGGGCACTGCCTGGAGATCTGACAAACATCTCAAGGAGTTAAGCGCCAGCACCAGAAACAAAGTTACTTTTCATGTTAATGGGTCCCATGGAGGATATTAGAATGGAAACGCTGTTGGGAAATGCAAGTTGCGGCAGCAGTCCCATTGGGGCTGATTAGAAAGGAAAGTCAGAGCCACTGATTAATGTTAGACAAAGGAAGGGGAAGATTTGTTCCTATGGCAAGGAGCCCCCTGATGTGTAAAGTGAAAGGGATCAAGCCAGTTTGACCAGCTGCTGTGGAGGGTGATCCCTTCATTCATAAATTCCACCAGACTCTCACCTAGCTAGGAGATGTAGTGGGCTGGTATGTAGAGTGCAGTGAAACTGACATGTAAACAAACCATAGATTCCCACTGGGTTAGCTGAGGCAGCAGGGCCCAAGTACAGTGAGTGAAAGGCAATTCCAGCTGTCTAGGCCTCAGTGACAGATCAGCCAACGTACCTGGATTGTGACAGGCTTTGCTGTCCTGCCCACATCCCCCAGCTCTGCCAGTTCCCCTTAGTCCTGACACATAGCCCTCTGTTTTCCCAGTCCTTGGATGCCTTCACAGCTGTGCTGATGTACATCAGTTCTGTCATGTAATACCCCTACTATTCCTGGCCCCAAGCCACTTCCCAGCACTGCCAATAATCATAATCATGAGTTACAACTCTTTCCTGGCTGACCTGCCCCAAACACAAAGCTGACAAATAGTGAAATTTAGCCCTGCCCCTCTCACTCTCTCGCCCACACAGAGCTCTCTCAATGCAACAGAGCTGTGACTTGCAGCTCTGCCCACCCCAGTATTCCAGTCCTGGGTGCGCATGCACACGGACCTGTTGGCACACTAGTCTGCAGCACTGGCCAAGGAGAGTACTAGGGTGACCAGAAACCAAATGTGAAAAATCGGGACTGGGGGTGGGGGGGTAATAGGAGCCTATATAAGAAAAAGATCCAAAAATCGGGACATCTGGCCACCCTGGAGAGTACACATGCACTGCATTTTAACAGCCAGTCTCCCAGCCTGGATCTGCAGACCTGTTCCCACAAGGCTCATGCTACGGCACTAAAAACAGCATGTCAGGCTGACGCTCGGGTTCTGAAGCCTGGGGACAGGTTGGGCTTCAGATCCTGAGCCCAAATGTCTACAAAGTTGTTATTAGTGTTATAGCAGGAGCCCAATTCCTTAGATCCAGGCTCTAAGGCTCACTGCTCAGGATTTCAATGTGGGACAACAGCTAAATACCTGAACATGCATATACACTAAGCAAAGCTTGTACACTCCAGCAGGGGGCAGCAGCAAAAGACACAAAACAAATAGACACACATTCCTTCCAGCAGGGTCCAGCAGTGACACACACACACACACACACACACACACACACACACACACACACACACACACAAACAAACACACACACACCCCTTTGAGATCTATGGCAATGCCACAGAAGAACTATATCTGGCATTTTGAAAGGAGATTATAGAAATTAGATGTTCAAAATCCATCTACGTCAGGTGTTTAATTCCCTGTGGCTCCATTGAAAATCTCAGCCTAATTATTATTTTTAGCCTCAGTCATCCAATTTTGAAAATGTTTGGCCACAAATCAATGTCTCAGTGAATTAATATGTGCACAAACCTTCCTAAATCCCTTCATGTGGGAGGAAAGGGGGGTTAACACTTTTCATTTATGGTCAGGGTGCTCCAGGCTAAAAGAATGTTTTCAACACATATTTTATCACATTTTCTCTAAGATCAGGTATACGCTTAAAAACTCCACACCCCTGACCAGCAAAGCTCTGCTGACAAAACTCTCAGTGTCAGGGGCACTGGAAGGGGCAGGGGGGTGAGGGGGGACAGGGAGCCATGGCCCTCGCATGTTTTCCTTGGAACCCACCCCACCTCTTCCTCCCAAATTCCTGCCCCCCTCCCCCTGGACCGGTTGGCAGCTGGAGCCCAGTTGAGGAGCCCAGGCAGCTGTAGGGAGCTGCAGACCCCACCCCCTGGACTCCCCACCCAGGGCAAGTGCAGAATCTGCAGCTCTACACAGCTGCCCACACATCTCTTACCATGTCTGGGCTGCGGCTCCTAGGTCCCACCCCCCAGCTGGAGCTGGGTTGGGATAAGAGCTGCCCAGGCAGCTGTGAAGAGCTGCAGACCCTCGTCCTGCCTGGGGTGAGGGGCCTGGGAGAAAGGGGACATGGGCTACGGGAAGCTCTCAGGCTCCCCCACCCCAGATACGTGGCTTCCCAGAGCTGCCTGGGCTAGGCTCATACTGCTGTCTTGGCCAGGGGGCAGGGCCCCATAGGGAAGATAAGAGGAGAGGTGGAGTCACAGAGGGGTTGAGGGCCCCTGGCTCCCCGGCTTCTGGGAAGGCTCTGCCACCCCTGCTCAGTGTATGACATCTGTGGGCATAGGCTCTGTGGTGTAAAGTTAGGGTCAGATTTTTAAAGGTATTTAGGCACCTAATGAGATTTTGAAAAGTACCTAAGCACCTAACATCCACTGAAATAAATGAGTTTGAAAGGCCCAGGAGCTTCAGAAATTCCCACTAGGCCCCTAAATCCCTTTAAAATCTGGTCCCTGTATGGCCAGAGCCCATAGCACAGGCCAGAGCCCCGCACCCAGCCATTGCAGCATGGAGATGAAGCCAATCTCATGTTTCGGGCACCGGACTGAACTCAGAAATCTCAGCTCAGTTCCTGGCTTTGTCCCAGATTTCCTGAGGGACAATGAGCCATGATTGCAACCTACAATTAATTGGAATTGTGTGTACAAATCTATTAGGAACGTAAGAAAAGCTCAACCTTCATCCTTGTGGGCCATATCGCAAGCTAGTGTAAATCAGCATTTGATCCACTGGATTCAGTGGGACCAGATCCCCAACTGGTGTAAATTGACTGTAGCTACATTGGAGTGAATGGAGCCTGATTTCCAGTTGGTGTAAATCAGCCTTCACTCCATTGGAGTCCGATAGGTCAAATCCCCAGCTGATATCAATCAGACCTAGCACCACTGGAGTAAATGGTCCAGATACCCAAGTGGTGTAAATCAGCCACAGCTCCATTGGAGTCAATGAGACTGTTACTCAGCTGGTGTCAATCAACCATCACATCACTGAAGTCAAAGAGCAAGATTCACAGCTGGTGTATAGGAGCCGTAGATCCATCCAAGTCAATGGGCCCCACGGCTACCTGTGTGACAGCATGTCACTTAAGCTGCCTGGTGACTCAGTTTTCCCATCTGTGAAGTAGGGATAATGGCTCCTTCTTTCCTTTCAGGAGTGTTGTGACACTAAATTGTTAATTTTTGTCAGGCCCTAAGGTATCACAGCACCTTAGAAGATGGCGTTTTAGAGTCTGAGGAATCAGCCATTTGTGCCTCAGCTCCCCTCCCTTTGGAATGAAGATAAAGCTCTTTTCCTACCTTACTAGCTGTGGAGAGTTGGGACAGTGCTGTGCTCTGAAATCTTTAGCTATCTGGACAGACACTGCAGTCCCAAACAATGGGCCCCAAACATGACCCCCCGGAGAGCAAAGCCAAGCTCCCATTGGCCTCAGGGTTACCAGGATTGTGGTCCATGGCCTGTGCTTGCTGGTGGACTAATAATAAAAAGGTAAATATCTGAGGTGGCCTCTGGCCTGGGACACTGTGATCCAGTAAAAGTTCAGAGTGCCCAAAGGCGCTCGTGTTCTGGAATTATCACTGGCAAATACACGGCCATAAGGTAAGAGTGAAGAAAAAAAGATGGAGCATGCAGATGATAGAAAAGAAATTTTGTTTACTTTATGAGATCACAGGAGAGCAGCAAAGGAGAAGGAATGAGACAGAAGAGGCACAGGATAGATGGAGATAATAATTCATAGATTTATAGATTATTAAACCCAGAAATGAGCACAGGGATCATCTCTTCTGATTTAGATAACACAGTACAGAGAACTTCTCTGAAATAATTTCTGCTTCAGTCCAATATGTGGAGGTCAATTAGAAAAACAAATTCAGACAGAGGCAGCTTCTGTGAAATTAGAAGGATAAATATGAACACATTGACCATCTCATTATGTTATTTATTATTATTGTTATTGTTATTGTTATTATTATTATTGTACCTAAAGCCTCTACATGAGATCAGGACTCTTTTGTAGTATCCATAGTATAGAAACACAGTAAGAGACAGCCCCTTGGGTTGTGGTGGATTCACCATCACCGACAATTTTTAACTCAAGATTAGATATTTTTCTCTAAAACATGTGCTCTAGGGATTAGTTCAAGGAAGTTCTCTGGCCTGTGCTATACAAAAGGTCAGAATAGGTGATCACAGGGATCCCTTCTGATCTTTTAATCTATTCATCTATAATTGTTGATTACAGCCATAATGACAGGCCTGGGACCATGACTCTGTAGTGATGTAGAAGCCAAGCATGGATCCTTTATAAAGTAAGGATAAAAAGGAAATCTCTACTTATTCAAAATAAGTCTGAAGGAAACCACAATTCATTGCAATCTCCATTACAGATGATATACAGTACTACCTTTTCCTGTCAATCAGCTGGGACAACTACTAGTGAAATTATTAAGCCAAACAATCAATTTGACCTGAGGACAGTCAGGGAACTTCAGTTAAAAAATATTAATGAAAGTCTATGTATTTTTTTTTCTGAAGATCCATTTTGCTTAATTGACACAATGGATTTCCATAAGTATGGTGATACCAAAACTTTGGATCACAGTTGTAGCCCTGATCCAAGAGTTTATTTGCTTCTCTTTTAAGCATGTGAGTACTCGATTGAAGTCAATAAGATGACTCATAAGCTGAAAATCAAGCACATGCTTAAGTGCTTGGTGGTAATGGGATCTATATAATTTAAAAGATTTTCTCCTACGTAACTGCCACCCCTGAAATATCTCTCTCATCTGAAATTCAATATGGTGTTTTTTTTTCCTACACAGGATTATTCTGTGACTCAGATTTGGCTCTCATTCACATATTATCAACAGCACTACCTTCAGAGATTGAGTGGAGTAACATCTGTGTAGCTCCATTCAATCCTCAAGTGTTGTAAAACAGAGCAAAATCAACCGAGCTTTGCTCGCTAACACTATTTACCTTGATGCAGATAGGTTGGTTCATTCAGCTGGAAATCTGGCCTGTTGACTTTGTTGAAACAGGCCTGATTTCCACTAGCTCTGGATCTGTCTCATTGACTGTGATGGAGCTGTGCTGATTTACACCCGATGAAGTGCTGCCCCTTGAATTCACAGGACCAACAGAGAAGACACTACTCAAAGTTATCAAAAGTTGGCCTGATAATTATATTAGTGAAGACATAGAGGCATTTAACACAGCGAGTGAACTCAGATGATTCGAACTAAGGATCACTGATAGCAGAAGTCTGATTGTGAAATCCAAACCCCATTGAAGCCAAGGTCAGCCTTCCCATTAACTCCCAATAATGGGGCCAGGATTTTGCACTGAGATTTTATCCACTGACCTTCACTGATTAATATGGAATCTATCTCAAAGGGTAGCACTATCTTCAGAAACAAATGCATTGATGGAAAAAATGCCTTCTCCTGGACAATTCAGTAGAACAGACATTTGGACTTAAGAGCTAAAGGGATTTTCCCAGCTTAATGTGGAAAGTTTATATTCATACAGATTTAGGTGACTCTCAATTACCTTCTCCTTTGAGGCCTTGTTTGAGAGTTAACTTTTGTCCAGATTCAGAAGGGATGCAAGATCTCCCAACAGAAGGCCGCTATATATGAAGATGAATGAGTCATAATTCAGTCTCTGCATTTAAATTACAACTTGATCCATTGTATTGGAGGATTGAATGAGAGGTGAGAATATTATTCTTGCTCGCTTGCTTTCATCCATTCCTATAATCCTTGTTTGTAAATGAAGCTTTGTAACCTTTTTAGGCTGGCATTTCAAAGTTTCTAAGAGACCTTGTGAAATTCAGTGAGTTGAATGATTAATTCATTTACACTCATTGGAAAATTGAGCTAAATTTAATTGATATGGTCTTTTTTTTTATTTGGCTAAAAGTTTTTGCAGGAATACACATTTCCACCACATGTTTATGAATATAGGACCAAATGTTGATCTCAATTTGACCAACAGAAATCTGATGTAAATTGACATAAATCAGGAAAGCTCCTCTGTATTTACTTGTAGCTGAGACTAACTTAATGGAGATATAATATTATAACACTGATCTGAGATGTGGAAGATTGACTACTTATAGTCTGTGCCCTCAAAAGCATGCAATTGAATTTGAAATGTAACACAATGGGTGACTTTAAAAAGCAACACACACACACATATATTGGAGAGCACTAGTCCCCACCCCTTTACACAAATTTTATACCAGTGTAATTCCAGTGAATGGAGAATCATCCCCATTGACGGAAATGTAGTTATGCCTAATTTACACTAGCACGAGTTAAATCGGAATCAAGTCCTTACTTTTGTGCATCCTGAATTCACCTAAACATATATATTATGTTATGTGTTTGTATTTTTTGAATATTATATGCGTGATATGAACTGAAACCATCCTATATTGCAACAGATATAATTTGTGAAATTAAATTGCAAAGTGGAATCTTGGTTATTAATAAGACTACGGGTGTATGAATGATGTTTAAGATCATATTGTGAACTCCTATCACATGCAATTTTTGTAAACAGCCCAAATGACTTCATGCGCCTGTATTTGAGCACATTAAGTGTTTTATGTTCTCCCTTCTCCACTCAAATGTTTGGAGAATATGGATTCAGTAGCTGAGACAGATTATTGTGCTAATATATTTTAATGTAGTTTAATTAGTTTATATGCTCTGTTAAGTGTTTACAGTATGACAAGAAATCTATCTATCCCCATACAACCCATCTAATCTAATCTAATCTAATCTAATCTAATCTAATCTATCCATATCCAATACACCCCCCCCATGCTTTAGTTGACTCCTGCTGCTGCTGAACCAGGTGCTGGATCAGCTGGCGTTGTTGAGTCCCCAGCTGCTCGACGAGCTGCTGCTGCTGCTGAAGCTGGGCAGCCTGCTGCTCCTCTTGCCATCGTGCCTGCGCCGCCCGCTGCCGATCCTGGTTCTCGGTCAGAAGGGCGGCGAGGTGGGACAGGTCCGTCTCGGGGGAGGGAGCTCCCTCTCCCGCGGCCCCCCGTTCACCGGCGTTAAGGGTCCGCGCCCACATCCTGGCGCTGTGTTTACCTCCCAGTGGTGCTTCCACGTGTAAGCCGGTCGTGTCGGGGCTCGTCCCTCTCAGGCGCGGCGGAGAGCCAGGGCGCCTCCTTACGCACTGCAGTCCAGGTAGGCTTAGCCCGTCGGCAGGTGTTGAGCGGGGTACAAGGTCTGTAAACAAGGTAGAGTCCCGGCCCTCTAGCCGGGATCGGGGCTCTCAAAGTAGATAAGCCCCAGCCCTTGGACAGGGAGAGCAGTAATAGTCCAGGCTCAGGCCTCTAGCAGGGACTGAGCAAACACAGTATCAGCCCAGGCCCTTGGCAGGGCAGGGTAGTAGAAGTTCAAGCGCAGACCTCTAGCAAGGGCTGAGCAAACACAGTATCAGCCCAGGCCCCTGGACAGGGCGGGCAGTAATAGTTCAGGCTCAGGCCTCTAGCAGGGGCTGAGCAAACACAGTATCATCCAGAGCCCTTGGCTCGGGCGGGGCACCAAACACAAGTCTAGTTAGCTCTGGCCCTCTGGGTCAGGACAGAGCAGTGGCAAAGTCAAAGGGGCCCAGCCCTTGGTTCGGGCGGGGCACCAAACACAAGTCTAATTAGCTCTGGCCCTCTGGGTCAGGACAGAGCAGTGGCAAAGTCAAAGGGGCCCAGCCCTTGGTTTGGGCGGGGCACCAAACACAAGTCTAATTAGCTCTGGCCCTTTGGGTCAGGGCAGAGCAGTGGCAAACTCAAGGGGGCCCAGCCCTTGGTTCAGGCGGGGCACCAAACACAAGTCTAGTTCGCTCTGGCCCTCTGGATCAGCGCAGAGCAGCGGCAATAGGCAGGAAGAGGGGGAGTCTGCCACCCGGTTGCAGGTGGGAAGGGGAACGCAGGCCCTCCCACCCCACTGCGTTCCAGCCCGGGGCCCTAGCAGCGGTCAAGACCCGCTGCGGTCAGTGGGGATCCTGGCCGCAACACACTGACATGGGTTCGGGCTCTTCAGGAGCCAAACCAGGGTCAGCTATCCCCGGGCTACTTCCAACCTCCCCCTCTCTGGGTACCTGGTCCTTGCCAGCGTCGTCTGGTGGGTCCCAGACCATGGGTTCCTCCGGGTACCGGTCGTGGGGAAGCTCAGGCCACTCCTCGGGGTATCGGGCACACGGCAGGTCAGGCCGACGTTCCTCCGGGTACCGGGTCTGAGGCAAGTCCAGCCAGCGCTCCTCTGGGTAGTGGGCGCGGGGCAGGTCCGGCCAGCGTTCCTCCGGGTAATGGGCGCGGGGCAGGTCAGGCCAGCGCTCCTGTGGGTAGTGGGCACGGGGCAGGTCCGGCCCGGCGAGAGCCCAGGCACCAGCATATGTCCTCTCCAGCAGCCTGCGCCCAACTGAGCGGTGGGGCCGGGTTTTGATACGTCCTGTCCCACCCCTTGACTTCCGGGGGGCAGGGACAGGCCGTGCTGACTCCGCCAACTAAGGCACCTGCTCTTGCTCATCCCTCTCAGGCGCAGCGGGGAGCCAGGGCGCTCCTTACAGTGACACATTTAGGAGAATGGTAAATAATGAAGAGGATGGGTCACTGATACCGAGTGATCTGGATCTCCTGGTAAACTGGGAGGAAGCAGATACTATTATTTTTAATATGGCTAGTGTAAATGTATACATTAGGAATGATGAATTTCAGCCATACTTGGAAGATGCGGGACTATCTCCTTGCAAGTAATGACTCTGAAAACGATTTGGTTGGTAATCAGCTGAATATGAGCACCCAGGGTGGTAATATAACCAAATCACTAATGTAATCCTTGAATGCATAAATCGAGGGATCTCAAGCAGCTGTAGAGAATTTATTTTACCTCTGTATTTTGCACTGGTGTGTCTTCGGATGGAATATCATGTCCAGTTCTGGTGCCCACAATTCATGAAAGATGTTGATAAATTAGAGAGGGTTCAGAAAAGAGGCACAAAAATGATTAAAGAATAAGGGAGCATGCCTTGTAGTGATAGACTCAAGGATTTCCATTTATTTAGCTCAGGGATTGGCAATCTTTGGCATATGGCTCACCACGGTAAGCAACCTGTTGGGCCAGGCCAGGTTGTTTACCTGCCCTTCCTCAGGTTTGGCCAATGAAGGTTCCCACTGACCATGGTTCACTGCTCCAGGCCAATGGGGCTGTGGGAAATGGCACAGGCCAAGGGATGTGCTGGTCACTGCTTCCCGCAGCAGACTTTGGCCTGGAGCGGCCAACTGCAGCCAATGGGATCCGCGGTCGGCTGAACCTGTGGACTCAGCAGTTAAATAACCCAGCCTGGCCAGCCAGGGTGCTTACCTTGGTGAACCGCTGCCAAAGGTTGCCGATCTCTGATTTATCTTAACAAATAAAAGGTTAAGAGGTAACTGGATTACAGTCTATGACAGTGGTTCTCAAATTTTTTTACCGAGGACCTCTTTCACATAGCAAGCCTGTGAATGCAACACCCCGTTATAGATGAAAAACACTTTTTATATATATTTTTATATATATAAGACCATTATACATGCTGAAGGAAAAGTGTGGTTTGGGCTGAAAGCTGAAAGCTCTCGACCCACCATGTAATAACCTTCATGATCAGGGCCAGTGCAAACATTTAGGTGACCTAGGCGGTCGCCTAGGGCGCTAGGATTTGGGAGACGGCGTTTTCTTCGGCAGCGACTACGGCAGCTGGATCTTCTTCTGCCCCAGTCGCTACCAGAATTTAGGTGGAGGGAGCTGGGGCAAGGGAGCTCGGGGAGGGCTGCCTGCAGCAAGTAGAGGTGGGTGGCGGCACGCAGGGGAACTCCCCCCTCCAGTTCACCCCTTCCCCGCCTCCTCCCCGAGGGTGCCATGGCTGCTTCACTTCTCCCTCCTCCCAGGCTTGTGGCACCAATGAACTTAGGCGCTTCAAGTCTGGGAGGCGGGACAAGTGAAGCAGCCATGGTGTGGTAGGGGAAGAGGCAGGGCAGGGGTGAGCTGACGAGGGAGGGTGCGCCTCAGAGCGGAGGAGGGGAGTTGCTGTGGGCGGGGGGGGCACCTCAGGGGGGGCGACGGGGAAGGGCACAAGGTGGAAGTTTCACCTAGAGCACGAAACATCCTTGCACCTGCTCTGCTCACAATCCCTTTTGGGATCCCAACCCCCAGTTTGAAAACCCATGATCTGTAAGTACCTACATGTGGAATAAATATTTAATAATAGGCTCTTCAGTCTAGAAGAGAATGGTATAATGTGACCCATTGGCTGGAAGTTGAAGTTAGACAAATTCAGATTGTGAACATTTTAAACAATGAGAGTAATTAACCATTTGAACAATTTACCTATGATTGTGGTGGATTCATCATCACCAACAAATTTTAAATCAAGATTTGATATTTTTGTCTAAAACATCTGCTATAGGGATTTGTTCAAGGAAGTTCTCTGGCTTGTGCTATACAAAAGGTCAGAATAGATGATCACAGGGATCCCTTCTGACCTTGTAATCTATTCATCTATAATCCTTGATTACAGCCATAATGACAGACCTGGGACCATGACTCTGTAGTGATGTATAAGCCAAGCATGGATCCGTCATAAAGTAAGGATAAAAATGAAATCTCTACTTATTCAAAATAAGTTTGAAGGATACCACAATTTATTGCAATCCACATTACAGATGCTATACAGTACTACCTTTTCCTGTCGATCAGCTGGGACAACTACTAGTGCAATCATTAAGCCAAACAATCAGTCTGACGCAGGGACAGTCAGGGGACTTCAGTTAAAAAAAAAAAGAAATAATGAAAGTCCATGTAAATTTTTTTCTGAAGATACATTTTGCTTAATTGACACAATGGGTTTTCATAAGTATGATGACACCAAAACTTTGGATCACAGTTTTAGCCATGATCCAAAAGCTTATCTGCTTCTCTTTTAAGCATGTGAGAACTCGATTGAAGTCAATAATATGACTCATAAGATGAGAATCAAGCATGTGCTTAAGTGCTTGGAGGTAATGGGATCTATATAATTTAAAAGATTTTCCCCTATGTAACTGCCACCCCTGAAAAATCTCTCTCATCAGAAATACAATATGGGTTTTCTTTTCTACAAAGGATTATTATGTGACTCAGATTTGGCTCTCATTCACATATTATCAAAAGCACTACCTTTAGAGATTGTGTGAAGTGACACTTGGGTAGCTCCATTCAATCCTCAAATGTTGTAAAACTATTTACTTTGATGCAGATAGGCTGGTTCGTTCATTTGGGAATCTGGCCTGTTGACTTTGTTGAAACAAGCCTGATTTCCACTAGTTTTGGATCTGTCTCATTGACTGTGATGGAGCTATGCTGATTTACACCCGATGGAGACCTGCCCCATTGACTTTACAGGACCAAGGGAGAAGACACTGCTCAAAGTTCTCAGAAGTTGGTTTGATAGTTATATTAGTGAAGATATAGAATGATGGAAGATTAAGGTTGGAAGGGACCTCAGGAGGTCATGTAGTCCAATCCCTTGCTCAAAACAGGACCAATTCCCAGCTAAATCATCTCAGCCAGGGCCTTGTCAAGCCTAACCTTGCAAACCTCTAAGGAACGAGATTCCACCACCTCCTTAGGTAACCCATTCCAGTGTATCACCATCCTCCTAGTGAAAAAGTTTTTCCTAATATCCAACCTAAACCTCCCCCACTGCAACTTGAGACCATTACTCCTTGTAGAGTAGAGGTATTTAACACTGAGAGTAAACTCAGATGATTCAGGACTAAGGATCACTGATAGTAGAAATCTGAGTGTGAAATCCAGATTCCACTGAAGCCAAGGTCAGCCTTCCTATTGACTCCCATTACTGGGGCCAGGATTTCACTCTGAAATTTTATCCACTGACCTTCACTGATTAATATGGAATCCATCTCTATGGGTAGCACTATGTCAGAAAGAAATGCATTGATAGAAAAAAATGCCTTCTCCTGGACAATTCAGTAGAACAGACATTTGGACCTAAGATCCAAAGGAATTTTGCCAACTTCATGTGCAAAGTTTATTCATACTGATTTAGGAGATTCCCATTTACCTTCTCCTTTGAGGCCTTGTTTGAGAGTTAACTTTTTTCCAGATTCACAAGGGATGCAAGATCTCCCAACGGAAGGCTGCTATATGAAGATGAATGAATCATAATTCAGTCTCTGCATTTAAATTACAACTTGATCCATTGTATTGGAGGATTGAATGAGAGATGAGAATATTCTTCTTGCTCGCTTGCTTTCTTCCTTCCTCATAAACTGTGTTCCTAAATGAAGCTTTCTGATGTTTTTAGGCTGGCATTTCAAATTTTCTATGAGACCTTGTGAAATTCAGTGAGTTGAATGATTAATTCATTTACACTCATTGGAAAATTGAGCTATATGTAATTTCTGTGTATTTTTTTTATTATTTGGCTAAAAGATCTTTTCAGAAATACACATTTCCACCATTTGTTTATGAATATAGGACCAAATGTTGATTTCAGTTTGACCAATAGAAATCTGATGTAAATTCCCATATATCAGGAAAGCTCCTCTGTATTTAATTGTAATGAGATTAACTTAATGGAGATATAATATTAAGACACTGATCTGAGGTGTGGACGATTGACTTCTTATAGTCTGTGTCCTCAAAAATATGGAATTGAATTTGAAAAGTAACACAATGGGTGACTTTAAAAACAAAACAAACAAACAAACAAAAACTCTCATATGCCTAGAGGTCATGGAAGCACTTACACTGGAGATTATCAAAAAGAGGCTGGAGCCATCTGTCTTGGATGGTTTAGACACAACAAATCCTGCATCTTGCCTGGACAGAGATTAAATTACCCTTCTAGCCCTACGGTTCTATGATTCTATGATGCAAAATGACTGTAATATGATCTCATGATTCGTTAGTTTTGTTGGCCCTGAGGCTGTTCTAGTTTTCATCATTTTTATAATTCAGTAACTTCATTGACTTCATTGGCTCCTGATTTACGCCAGGAGGAGTGAGAGGAAAAGCAGCAGAAGCAATAAACTAGTAATAAGACTAGAAACATTTCAGCACAGTAAATGGAGATCTAAGAGTGATGTAGTAGGGAGGACTTGTCAATCATGCAAATACTATTCCTAATAATAAAGCAACACACACAAACCCACATATATGTGGGAGAGCACTAGTCCCCACTCCTTTATACAAGTTTTATACCAATGTAATTCCAGTAAATGGAGAATAATTCCAACTGATGGCAATGGAATTAAGCCTAATTTACATTAGCATGAGTTAAAGTGAAATCAAGTCCTTACTTTTATGCATCAGAATTTCATATAAACATATATATTATGTATTTTTTTTTACTTTTTAAATATTGTATGTGTGATATGAACTGAAGCCAATCTATATTGTAACAGATATAATTTGTGAAATTAGTTTGCAAAGTGGAATCTTGGTTATTAATAAGGCTATTGGCGTATGAATTATGTTTAAGATCATATTGTGAACTCCTATCACAAGCAGTTTTTGTAAACAGCCCAAATGACTTCATGCACATGTATTTGAGCACATCAAGTGTGTTATGTTTTCACTTCTCCACACAAATATTGGGAAAATATGGATTCAGTAGCTGAGACAGATTATTGTGCTAATATATTTTAATGTAGTTTAGTTAGTTTATATGCTCTGTTAAGTGTTTACAGTATGACAAGAGATCTATCTATCTATCCTCATACAACCCATCTAATCTATCTATCTATCTATGTATCTATCTATCTATCCAATACACACACACACATCCCACCGGTCCCTTTCAATGCTTCAGTTGACATATTGCTGTAGGTTTCATAGGGGTAGCCATGTTAGTTTATATAAGCAAAAACAATGAGGAGTACTTGTAGCACCTTAGAGTCTAACAAATTTATAGTTTTTTTTTGTATTTTTTCTATATTGTATATGTGATATATACTGAAACCATCCTATATCCAGAATTGCGTTATAGCCCACGAAAGCTTATGCCCAAATAAATTTGTTAGTCTCTAAGGTGCCACAAGGACTCCTCGTTTCTTTTTTGTTTTGTTTTGTTTTCATATTGCTGTAGTTTTTGATGCAATACCTGACCAAAAATTTGTTGCTATGGAAGGAACGCTCAAAAAATGGAACATAGTAACCACATCAGAGTGACCGAGTTCATCATGCAGGGGCTCTTGGCCATCCTTACCACCAGGGGCTGTTCTTTGGGCTATTCCTATGCCTTTATATAGCTGTCATCATGAGCAATTCCCTGATCATTGTGGTTATTGTCATCCACCCACCTCTCCACACTCCCATGTACTTCTTCATCGCCAATTTAGCCCTGATTGTTATTTTGTGCACTTCCTTTGTTGTACCTAAAATGCTGTAAAACCTGATGCAGGAGAAGAAAACCATCTCCTTTGGAGGCTGCATCACCCAGCTCTTTGTCTTTACATCATCACTGGGGACAGAGCTTCTACTGCTCACTGTCATTTCATATGACCGATATGTAGCCATTTGCCAACCTTTGCATTATGTAAAACTCATGAGAAAGGAAATTTGTATCCATTTAGCAGTCAGTGCCTGGGCTGTGGGTACCATCAATTCATTTGTTAACATATTGTTTGTGCTATGCCTGGATTTTTGCGGGCCCAGCCTCATCCAGCATTTCTTCTGTGATTTCCCAACAATACTGGCACTGTCATGCAGCTCCACCTATGTTAACGAAATCATGATGTTCATGGCTGACATCTTCCTGGCCATGGGGAACTTTCTTCTGACTACCGTGTCCTATAGCTTCATTATCATCACCATCCTGAAAATCCAGAGCTCCAAAGGGAAGCAGAGAGCCTTCTCCACCTGCTCCTCCCACCTGGTTGTGGTCATCTTGTACTACTCCACCATAATCTACATCTACATCCAGCCGACCTCCAGTAACTCATTGGATAAAAACAAGAAGGTGGCCATAATGTACACCCTAGTCACTCCCACCCTGAACCCTGTGATCTACAGTCTGCGCAATAAGGAGGTCAAAGTGGCCATGAAGAGAATCTTTCCATTCACCGCAAAAAGTTAATTTTTCCAAGTGTGAACCTGATTATCGCCTGCCTTGTTTCTTTTAAGCCAGGTGCACAGGTGGTATAAATAGTTGCAAAACTATGAACTTCATGAGACATGGATTTGTACTATGGTCCATTCACTTGAATAGAACTGCAATGATTTACACCAGGTGGGAATGTGTTGCATTAACTGCAGTGGGGCTATGGTGATTTACAGTAGCTGAGGATCAGGCCCCATGGAATATACCAGTCACACTAGCTGGGCTATCATGTTGGGTTAGAATTTTAAAAGTATTTAGATACTCAGTGGGATTTTCAAAAGCACCTACACATTGATTTCAGTGCGTGTTAGGTGCTCCAGGAAAACCCTTTAGGTGATGAAATAGTGATAAAAATCTGTCTCATTGTGGAGCATATTATGGAAATGCAGTTTCATAGAATCACAATATTCCATTCTCTGCCTCCATTAATAAATATGATAAAAAATATCAAACTGACTTTCTCTCTGTGTCTGATTTCTTTCTCAGACATTAAACCCCAGAAACCTCTCAAATACATATTAGTTGAGTTCTGGAGGTCTCCAGTCCATGTGTCATGGACTCAGATCAGAGATTTTAATACAAGAACTGATATATACCGCCCCTGGAAATTTCCACCACATGCATCTGAAGAAGTGGGTATTCACCCACGAAAGCTCATGTTCCAAAACGTCTGTTAGTCTATAAGGTGCCACAGGATTCTTTGCTGCTTTTACAGATCGAGACTAACACGGCTACCCCTCTGATACTTGACACCATGCAAGGCACTGCATTTAGCCGTATGGAGTGGAAATCCATCAACCTCATGAAGAAACTTGATATATACCGCCCCTGGAAATTTCCACCACATGCATCTGAAGAAGTGGGTATTCACCCACGAAAGCTCATGCTCCAAAACGTCTGTTAGTCTATAAGGTGCCACAGGATTCTTTGCTGCTTTTACAGATTCAGAATAACACGGCTACCCCTCTGATACTTGATATCTATCATCTAACGATTTTTTTTCAAAAGACAAGTTGTGTTAGTAACTGTTGCTCACTGTTACATCACTAAACAAGTCACTGAGGTCATGGGTTTCATGTCCATTTATTGCTGCTGACTTATTGTAACATCCATCACTGAATTTCTTTTTTAACTTTTTATTAAAGTGCCAGAAAAAGAAACATACAAACAAAAACAGTTCAGATATATTTAAAATAATTTATTGAAGGATTTCATTGCAACAATTTCCCTTATTCTCTTTCCTTTTAGATATATAGAGACTTTCATAAGCAAAATCTCTGTTTAGAGGCTGTTTTTTTAATGTTCTTAAAGATAATCTTAGAAAAGAGAAAACATCTGTTTTGATGTCCATGACCTTCTGTTGTTGGAGTCCGATCGTGAAACAAGACAAACATGCATGAAAAGAGACAGAAAAAGACAGCAAAGATTGGCAGTGCTGCTTCTGACTCCTGTGCTGACTCACACTTGCAACCTCAGCCTAAAGAAACACAGACACAGCATACAGTGTGAGCAGCCCCACCTACACCTGGCAAACCAGGGTCTGGCTTTTTAAGGGGTTGCTTTTCTCTCTCTTTTTGGTCACAGTCCCACAGCACTGTAGACAGACTCTTCCTAGACTAATGGTAAATGGAGAGAATTAAGAAAGAGGAGGGAAAAAGTGTTGACATAGACATAGGACGTCTGTCTTCTCCCAGTTCTTGCATTACTCTGGACACCTTGACTGGAGCAGCAGTGTGCATGCTCAGATTCAGCAGCAGAGGCGCTGGGGAATTTTTACTATAGTAAGCAAAGTCTGAATGAGATCTCCCCTGAGCTGGAGGAAAAAGGCTTCAGGACCAGACCGTGTTTACCTGAACACCCCCTACTCTGCCTAGGGATCCAGCAGACAGAGTTGTGTTGCCAAAGTCATTGATGTTGGCTGATGTTGAGTTAAAAATCACTTTAGTATTGAATGCAGGGTTCAGTAAATGTTGTTATCCTGATTGTACAAATAAAGGGAAGCAGAACTGCGATTAGCCTGTCCAGACTGAGGGAATCACCCTCAGCTGTACTGAACTCACTAGGCAGGGGACCCTGATGCCAGATCGCAGTGGAAAAGGGGAGAGAGAGAGTGGGAACAGCTGTTTCTGCATGGTGGTGAGAGCTCTGCATAAGAGTCATCGGAATCATTTGATCTGCTCCACTCCCCTGTCTAAAGGCAGAGCTGATTAGGCTCCATTGAGAGTATTTTGTTTTGTTAAGGGCCACGAGAGCTGAAATCACTGATAATCAGGCCTATATGCTTAGACTGGCTGTGAGACAACAGTTCTGTGTAGAAGACAGCCCAGTCTTCACTAGAAGTGACGTACCCCGGGCTGAGATCTGAAATCACTGAGAGCTGGGTGAAACCCCAGGAGAGGAGACTTACTTGCAGAGGTCACAGTAGAGAGACAGGTGTCAGCGGAATGTGAGGGTGTAGAGACATCAGTGACAGAGCATACAATGACACAATGGACTGAATGAAGGCACGATGAACGAGGGCTCAGCAGTGGCAGCAGGCAGCCAGGCAGAGTGCATAGCATCAATTGTGAGTCATTTGCAGTGGTGCACGGCAGGTAAGACATTGCTGGACATTTCATCCCACCTCCCGCCCTCCAACCACCCAGCTGGAAGGTGAACTCATGTGAATGCACTTCTGAACTTTCTCTACGGGTCAAGCACAGCAGCTGTGAATGGGAGGGGGCAGTAGAGGGAGAGGGAAGTGACATCTTAAAGAGACCTTTGTCCGCTGGCTTTTCACACCATAAGGTGAGAGATATGGATGCAAATGATACTGCTCAAAGTCCCCTGGAGAGGGAGATTTGCTCATGGTCGGATATATTTGAATCGCGATTGTGGGGTTTTCCCAAACTGGTTCCAGGTTCCTTTCCTCTTTTTATTAAAATTTTCTCTGCTGTACACAGACCCGGTACTTGTGAATGGGGAACTGTTGCCTCCTAGAGGCACCCGTGTGTGTGTGTGTGTGTAATATTCCCCGGTTACTGGGGGGAGGGGGAGTTGTGTTATATTGGTGAGAGGGACCCTGCACATTGAACTCAGCCCTTGTTGTTGCTGACTCCAGAGAGCAGAAGGGTTACAGTGCAAAACCATAGTGCCAGGAAAAGGTCCCTATAGTGTTTGGCAGTGGCTGCTCACGGGGTTTGTGAATCCCAGTGAGGCCTGATTCTGGTATTTAGGTGCCTAAAAGTGGCAGTTAGATGCCTAAATCCTCTTGTAAATCTAGTCCCCAGATACTTTTGAAAATCTTACTGAGTGCTTAAATAAAAAATCTGGCCCCATGTGCTTAACTCATGTTTCAAACTCTCGCCCCAGGTGCACAACCTGCTCAAGCACTTGTGAATATCCCATAAAAAAACAAACTATTCACCCAATAGAATAACAATTCAGATGTTAGACAAAGTCCTTATTGAACAGCTGTTTTTCGCATCAATACAGCTCCAGCAGCTAAGTGCCATGATACAGCTAAGTTCATATAGTACTAGAGCTAAAAAAAAGATATTTATCTTCCACTGTTATTAAGAGATTAAAACTTTTAATAATAACTTATAGAAATTGACTAGTTTTTCAAGGGAAAGACATCCCTCTTCAAAATATCTGTCCCTCCTGACCAAGGTTTCCCCAGGCAGCAAAATACCCTAACTATCCTGTGTTATTTCCAGCAAGCCCTAAAAGGCCTGTAAATGCCCGTAGTCACAAATTACCACACAGCCCATTCTAAGCAGGGGCATTTATTGTTCAGGTGAAATCATTACAGAGGAAATATTTTAAAACAATAAAAGAGCCTACACAGATGCTAATGAGCCAACCAGCAATCACCCCACCTCACTCCTTCAAACTCCATCTAGAGGTCTTTCTGTGGTAACAAGTTCATAGCAGTTTTACCTTAGAACAAGAATCTGCATGCATATGTCAGTCGTTCCTTTTTACAGCGTGAGGCTTTGATCTTCAGATTCTGGGAAGAAGTAATCAGCAGGGAATGGTCATTTCCTCAGGAAGCAGCTTCAAAAGGCGGGCGGTTTGCACAACCAGACGCAGAAATTTGCAGTCACCTCCCCCTGGAGATTCCCCAGGGAATTCATTTGACACTTTTTGTTCAAAAGTCCATTCTTGTCCATTGAAGTTCCTAATACTTCCCAAGACTCACTATAATCCATCACCTTTGCATTTAATGCAATAGATGCCAAAGAGACTTAAACACAATGTAATCAGGTTTTTCTGGATACTGCAGGAAATTGCCACATCTATCACCCCTATGTAGGAGCAGCACAATGCTGTGATCAGGGAGCTACCCATCACATCATCTAAGCCGGAAGAGAAGGAGGGATAGAACAGGAAGGACTGTGCTTTGGCTCAGTTAGTTCCAAACCTCAGACTCTCAGAAGGGGTGAGATCAGACAAGGATTTTTTTTTTCATTGGAACTCTTGAGTGCTTGTAAGAGTAAAATGAGTCTGTTTAATATATCCCTCTGCCTGGTCTTGCTTTCCTGTTATGCTGTTCCTAATGGTGTTAAACTAGATGCTCAAAGAGATGAACTCTCTGGGATGGAATTCTTAGGGAGTGCTTGTAAGCAAATAGAGTAGCTCAAGGGAACTGGCACAATGATTCCAGAATCAGGAGGCAACAGGATACCAGGTATCTGAACCAGGGAGTATGGAACAGGGACAGTTACCACACTCCACCCAGACCCAGTTAACTTTAGAAGCACACGGGATCCACTGACCCATAACCTGGGGTAGCCAGAAGGATCCCATGGTCAATTTTGGGAATGGGGTTACTTTCCATATTTCTGTCTCCACAGACTGTTGGTGAGAAATTTTAACAGTAATCTCACTCAATAATGAACCAGGCTTAACTCTGCTGGAAACATATCACATCCATTCATATTTGTAGGTGTCAAACAAGGACCTCTTCTGTTTTAAAAGATGTCTTAATACCCGAACATTCTCAGATATTACCCAAAACATTTTGTGTTCAAGTGATGCTAAACTAAGAATTTGCAACTCAGTACATCCTAAGACTAAGTCAGTTTTATTTCCTAATTCTATTTGTTGTTTATACAGCAACCAAGAGATTTTAACATTAGATGGCCCAATATGGAGTAAGGGCATATCCACTTTGATTCCACTGAGTGGCCCCTTTTTCCCATTTTAAGGTACATAATTTGGTCCTGTTTCCCACAGGGCTGCCTTTGTGGGCCTTTGATTCTGAATTTTGTTGTTCATGTGTTCGATGATATGATTAACCTTATACTGCAGGATTGTTTTATCTTCTTGTACCTGTTCGAGCCATTGAAATAAACATACTGGGTTCTATTAGAGCTCTCTTCTTCACCCTGTACCAGGTAACTAGGATCAATCGTTTGGCACATTGGATGTCAAAACAGAATTTGAAAGGGCTGAGTTTTTCTCCTTAGTCTATTACTGCTCTGGATGAGAGTCAAAATCCTGGTCAGTTTATCCGGCCAGTCTTTTCCTCTGTGATTTACTACCTTCTGAAAAAGCAATTGTCATAAACAGTTAGTTAAGGGTTATTGCCTCTTTTACCTGTAAAGGGTTAAGAAGTTCCCCTAGCCTAGCTGACACCTGACCAGAGGAACCAATGGGGAAACAAGATGTTTCAAAAGGAAGGAGGGAAGTTTTCCTTGTTGAGAGTATCAGTTTCAGCCGGAGTGAAAAAGATCAAGGAACCAGCCTCTTATCAGAGTAGTAAGTTTTAGAAAGGAATAAATAGGTTTAGGTTTATTTCTTTGTGACCTGTCTTGTGCAATTAGAGGTAGAATCAAATTGGGTATTTTGGATATTTTCATTGGTGTACTAAATTTGTGCCCAGGGAAACATCCCCTGTGTTTTGAATCTGTCGTCTGTGAAAGAGCTGGTATGGTAATCTCTTCCAGAGGGTTTTCTTTTACGTTTTCTTTCCTTTAATTAAAAGCCTTTTTTCTCTTAATACTTGACTGATTTTTCCTTGTTTTTAGATCCAAAGGGATTGGATCTGGACTCACAAGAGATTGGTGGGAGGAAAGGAGGGAGGATGGTTAATTTCTTCTTGATTTAAGATCCAAGGGGTTTGGATCTGTGTTCACCAGGGAACTGATGAAGTCCCTCAAGGTTACCTAAGGAGGTGAAAGTTTTAGGGGGACAGGGAGTGCTCCAGACACTGAAATTCTGGATGGTGATGGCAATACCAGTTCTAAGTTAGCAATTAAGCTTAGAAGTGTCCATGCAGGTCCCCACATCTGTAGCCTAAAGTTCAGAGTGGAGAAGGAACCTTGACATGGTGAACAGCGGTGAGGGATTTTTTAGGAATGAAAAGCCAGATTTTTTTTCCCTCCTTTGAGATGCTGGGGAAGGAGTGAAGGAGATATACCCTGAAGGCAAACAGATAAGAGATTCTAACAGAAGGCTTTTTGTTAGAAGGGAAGCTCCAGCTGTGGTCACTGTGGTTAGTGGTTTGTTAGAAGGGAAGCTCTGGCTGTGGTTAACATATTGCCAAGGCAAGTAACAAAAACCTGTTTTACTTTTTTTTTAAAGTATGTCACATTACAGTAACTTAAGATTCCAAGCTGTTTTCCCCCCCACCCACTCAGATAGCTAAGGTAGACCAGGGGGAAAATGTTAGGCAAAGAAAAAAAACCTATCCAACAGCAGCTGGAATTAGCCAAACTCAAGGCTGAGGAGAGCCAAAAGGAAAATGACAGACAGATGGCAAGAGAGGAGGCTGCCTACCAGAGAGAAGAGAAAGCCAAGGAGGCTGCCCACAAAAGAGCTTTGGAGGCAGAAAATGCAAGGGAAAAAGCTGCCCACTAAAGGGCTATGGAGATCCAGAGGGAAGCCCACAAGCATGCCCTAGAATTAGCAAGGGCTAAGTAGGACTTACCAGCCAACCCTAACAACCCTTCTCCAGGTACTGTTTCCCATCCTAGAAAATTCCCCACCTACAAGGCACGTGATGATACTGAGGCCATCTTAGAAAATTTCTAAAGGGCCTGCCATGGGTACAGCATCTGTACAGACCAGTACATGATAGAGCTGATACCACAGTTCATTGGCACTTAGCAGAGGTGGTGGCTGAAATGCCTAAGGAGTGCATGAACGATTATAAACTTTTTCAAACCAAGGCCAGAATCAGAATGGGGCTAACACCTGAGCATGCCCATCGGGGGTTCAGAGCCCTAAGCTGGAAACCAGATGTGTCATTTATCTGACACGCCTACCACACTGGAAAGAATTGGGATGCCTGGATATCAGGAGCAAGTGCTAACTCTCTGGAAGAGCTGTCCTTCCTAATGCAAATGGAGCAGTTCTTAGAGGGTGTTCCTGAGGAAATAGAAAGGTACATCCTAGATGGGAAGCCCTAAACTGTAATCGAGGAAGGGGAGATTGGAGCCAAATGGGTGGAAGTTGCAGAAAAGAAAAAAACTACTAGCAGTTGGAGCAAATATCAGAGGGGGCAAACCGAAACCAAACTCTATCACCGGGGGCAACCCAAGACCCCATGTACAACCCAAGGAAAGCCCCAGACACCTTACTGTCCCACCTCACCAGTCTCCAGCAACCCACCTCGGCCCAGTGA
Source organism: Gopherus evgoodei (assembly GCF_007399415.2). Taxonomy (NCBI): domain Eukaryota; kingdom Metazoa; phylum Chordata; order Testudines; family Testudinidae; genus Gopherus; species Gopherus evgoodei. Next base: position 6,716,562 of record NC_044342.1, read on the forward strand.
CCAGACAGCTGGGTGATGTTTTAAATGTAATAAAGTGGGACATATAAAGGCCCACTGCCCCAAGAACCCCAACAATTACAGGTCATTACACCACAATCACACCAAAGATCCCCAGGCCCAGATACCTATCAAATAACCTCAGAGCGAAGGGAAACCTTGAGAGTGGGCAGAAAGAAGGTTGTCACGTGGAGAGACATGGGGGCACAAGTGTCAGCTATCCACAAATCCCTAGTGAACCCCAAATTCATCAACCCAGAGGCCCAAGTGACAATTAACTCATTCATGTCAAAATCTTTAAACTTGCCTACAGTTGGGTTGCCTGTCCAGTACAAGGGCTGGTCAGGAATGTGGACTTTTGCAGTCTATGACAATTATCCCATCCCCATGCTACTGGGGGAAGACTTGACCAACCAGGTGAAGTGGACCAAGAGGGTGGGAATGGTTACACGCAGCCAAGCCAGGCAACCTTCCAGACCCATCCCTGTTCCTGAGCCGTCCACAAGGATCCCGTCTGTGTTACCAGAGACCCAGACAGAGGTGGTGGACCCGGATCCCCTGCCAATGACTGCAACAGCCACAGTGCATTCAGTCCCAGAACCGGAACTGGCAAAGCAACCAGCACCAGAACCACTGCCAGCACTGACTGCAGCACTTGCAAACCCATCTACATCCCCAAAGCCAGAGGGCATCAGCGGGCCTGAACTGGCAGAAGCAGCAGACAACCCTACCCAAGAGGCTCAGCCAGATCCTGAAATAGCACATAGTGCACCAGCGGAGAGTGGTTCACAATCAACGAAAACAACCCCATCACCTACATCGCTTCCAGAGGGACCAAGCCCAAGTCCATAGTAAAGGAGGAACTGATGTCTCTAGCATCAAGGGAACAGTTCCAGGTTGAGCAGGAAACAGATGGTAGCATTGAGACAGCTTGAGTGGGGGCACGGAGCACCCCACCACCTCTCAACACTTCTAACCAATCCAGGTTTGTTGTAGAACAAGGACTTTTATACAAGGATACTCTTTTTGGTGGACACCGGGAAGACTGGCATCCTCAAAGACAGTTGGTTGTTCCACTAAGTACTGGGTAAAACTCTTGAGCTTATCCCATGATCATCCCAGTGGCCATTCTGGAGTGAACAGAACCAAGGACCTGTTGGGGAAGTCTTTCCACTAGGAGGGAATGCGCAAGGATGTTGCTAATTATGTCCGGTATTGTGAGGTGTGCCAACAAGTGGGAAAGCCCCAAGACCAGGTCAAAGCCCCTCTCCAGCCACTCCCATAACTGAGGCTCCATTTCAGCGAGTAGCTATGAATATTCTGGGTCCTTTCCCAAAAAAGATCCCCAGAGGAAAGCAGTACATAGTGACTTTCGTGGACTTTGCTACCCGATGGCCGGAAGCAGTAGCTCTAAGCAACACCAGGGCTAAAACTGTGTGCCAGGCCTTAGCAGACATTTTTGCCAGAATAAGTTGGCCCTACGACATCCTTACAGATTCAGGAACAAATTTCCTGGCAGGGACCATGAAAAATCTATGGGAAGCTCATGGGGTGAATCACTTGGTTGCCACCCCTTACCACTATCAAACCAATGGCCTGGTGGAGAGGTTTAATGGAACTTTGGGGGCCATGATATGTAAATTCATCAGTGAACACTCCAATGATTGGGACCTAGTGTTGCAGCAGTTGCTTTTTGCCTACAGGGCTGTACCACATCCCAGTTTAGGGTTTTCACCATTCAATCTTGTGTATGGCCATGAAGTTAAGGGGCCATTACAGCTGGTGAAGCAGCAATGGGAGAGGTTTATGCCTTCTCCAGGAACTAACATTCTAGACTTTGTAAGCAACCTACAAAACACCCTCCGACACTCTTTAGTCCTTGCTAAAGAAAACCTAAAGAATGCTCAGGAAGAGCAAAAGGCCTGGTATGATAAATATACCAGAGAGCGTTCCTTCAAAGTAGGAGACCAGGTTATGGGCTTGAAGGCACAACAGGTCCATAAGTTGGAAGCATCATGGGAAGGTCCATTCACGGTCCAAGAGAGCCTGGGAGCTGTTAACTATCTCATAGCATTCCCCACCTCAACCCTAAAACCTAAAGTGTACCATGCTAATTCTCTAAAGCCTTTTTATTCCATGGAGGTAAAGGTTTGTCAGTTTACAACCCAGGGAGGAGATGATGCTGAGTGGCCTGAACGTGTCTACTACGAAGGAAAAAGTGACGGTGGCGTGGCAGAGGTGAACCTCTCCACAGCCCTGGAACGTCTGCAGTGGCAACAGATCAAGGAGCTGTGCACTAGCTTCTCCCCAATATTCTCAGCCACCCAGGATGGACTGAACAGGCATACCACTCCATTGACACAGGTAATGCTCACCCAATTAGAACCCCACCCTACTGGCTGTCTCCTCATGCCCAAGCTGCTATAGAAAGGGAGATCCAAAACATGCTACAGATGGGTATAATCCACCCCTCTAACAGTGCATGGGCTTCTTCAGTGTTTCTAGTTCCCAAAGCAGATGGAGAAATACGCTTTTGCATGGGCTACCGTAAGCTAAATGCTGTAACTCGTCCCGAAAACTGTCGAATGCCACTCACTGATGAGCTATTGGAGAAATTGGGACGTGCCCAGTTCATCTCTATATTATACTTAACCAAGGGGTACTAGCAAGTACCGCTAGATGAACCTGTCAAGGAAAGGTCAGCCTTCATCATCCATGCAGGCGTGTATTAATTTAATATGCTTCCCTTCGGGCTGCGAAATGCACCCGCCACCTTCCAAAGACTTGTAGATGGTCTCCTAGCAGGATTGGGAGAATCTGTAGTTGCCTACCTCGATTATATGGCCATTTTTTCTGATTCATGGGCAGAACACCTGGAGCACATGGAAAAAGTCTTCTGAGTGCATCAGGCAGGCAGGACTAACTGTTAAGGCTAAAAAGTGTCAAATAGGTGAAAACAGAGTGACTTACCTTGGACACCAGGTGGGTCAAGGAATAATAAATCCCCTACAGGCCAAGGTAGATGCTATCCAGAAGTGACCTGTCCCAAAGTCAAAGAAACAGGTCCAATCCTTCTTAGGCTTGGCCGGATATTACAGGAGATTTGTACCCCACTACAGCCAAATCGCTGCCCCACTAACAGACCTGACCAGAAAAACACAGCCAAATGCAGTTAAGTGGACTGATGAGTGTCAGAAGGCCTTTAACTAGCTTAAGGCGACACTCATGTCTGACCTTGTGCCAAGGGCCCCAGACTTTGACAAACTATTCCTAGTAACCACAGATGCATCTGAGCGTGGCGTAGGAGCACTTTTAATGCAGGAAGGACCGGATCAAGAATTCCATCCTGTCGTGTTTCTCAGCAAGCAACTGTATGAGAGGGAAAGCCACTGGTCAATCAGCGAAAAAGAATGCTAAGCCATTGTGTATGCTCTGGAAAAGCTATGCCCATACATTTGGGGACGGCGTTTCCAGCTACAAACCAACCATGCTGCACTAAAATGGCTTCATACTGCCAAGGGAAACAACAAAAAACTTCTGCAATGGAGTTTAGCTCTCCAAGATTTTGATTTTGAAATTCAACATATTTCAGGAGCTTATAACAAAGTAGCTGATGCACTCTTCCATGAAAGTTTCCCAGAGTTGACTCGTTAAATTGTCCTTACAGTGTAAAAGATCTTGTAGTTTTACATAATTAGTAGTATATGTAAAGGTGCAAGTGTTTTATTAATCTGTTTACTCTAAAGTTTAGGAAGAAATCACTGCCAGTGTGGTTCCCCACTGTCTGCGATTTAGGGGGTATGTCATAAACAGATAGTTAAGGGTTAATGCCTCTTTTGCCTGTAAAGGGTTAAGAAGTTCCCCTAGCCTAGCTGACACCTGACCAGGGGAACCAATGGGGGACAAAAAGATGTTTCAAAAGGAAGGAAGAAGTTTTCCTGTTGAGAATTTCAGTTTCAGTTGGAGTGAAAAAGATCAAGGAACCAGCCTCTTATCAGAGTAGTAAGTTTTAGAAAGGAATAAATAGGTTTAAGTTTATTTCTTTGTTACCTATCTTGTGCAATTAGAGATAGAATCAAATCGAGTATTTTGGATATTTTCATTGGTGTACTAAATTTGTGCCCAGGGAAACATCCTCTGTGTTTTGAATCTGTTGTCTGTGAGAGTAGCTGGTATGCTAATCTCTTCCAGAGGGTTTTCTTTTATGTTTTCTTTCCTTCAATTAAAAGCCTTTTTTCTCTTAATACTTGATTGATTTTTCCTTGTTTTTAGATCCAAAGGGATTGGATCTGGACTCACAAGAGATTGGTGGGAGGAAAGGAGGGAGGATGGTTAATTTCTCCTTGTTTTAAGATCCAAGGGGTTTGGATCTGTGTTCACTAGGGAAATGGTGAAGTCCCTCAAGGCCACCTAAGGAGGTGAAAGTTTTAGGGGGACAGGGAGTGCTCCAGACACTGAAATTCTGGTTGGTGACAGCGATACCAGATCTAAGCTAGTAATTAAGCTTAGAAGTGTCCCTACAGGTCCCCACATCTGTAGCCTAAAGTTCAGAGTGGGGAAGGAACCTTGACAGCAACAAAGAGTCCTGTGGCACCTTATAGACTAACAGACATATTGGAGCATAAGCTTTTGTGGGTGAATACCCCACTTCATCAGACACATGTTTTACAGATCCAGACTAACATGGCTACCCCTCTGATACTTGATACCTTCTGGAGCGGTTTCTTAGTAGTGCAGTTCATGAGCTCTACTTGGCCTGAGGACTGAGGTCGGTATGGTATATGGAGCTTTTGTTTAATTCTTAAGGTTTGTATCATTACTGTAAAGATTTCTCCTACAAAGGCTCCCCCATTGTCAGAATCTATTTTTTTTTGGGATGCCATATGTACATACTACCTCATTAAAGAACTTTTTGGCTACCACTCTGGTGCTGTTACTTTTGGTGGGAAATGCTTGCACCCATCCTGAAACGGAATTAATTATTACTAATAAGTACTGGAATCCTTCCCTACTCCTTGGAAATTTATCAATAAAATCAATTTGATCCCTGTGCCATGGCCCAAGCCTTTGTTCGTGCATCATGAGTTGACAGTGTGGAGGACGAACCTTGTCTTGAGAGCATCGCACACAATTTTGCACCCATGTTTTAATATAATCTTCCATATATTCCCACTCTGCTTCTTGCTTTAGCCTTCTTAAAGTCCCTTCCACTCCTTCATGCATAAACTGATGGGATCCATTAAATAACTCCTGCCTTTCTATTTTTCCTGGAACTCGGTTAGGGCCATCTGCAGTTCCATCTATTGGCTTAGTTGTGCCAGCACAGATGTACCTTTTCTGACCTCTGGTTACAACTGCTATGCTGTTGGGCTATTGTATCTACCTGGTTACTCCAGGTGGCATCCATACCAGTTCCTTTAACTGTTTAGGGATCTTTGTTACCCACTGGTAAATCCATTTCCATTCCTCTGAATATGCAATATTATTTCCATCTACTGCTTTTCTTCCATTCCTATACCAATCATGCATCCAAAACTGTATCCCCTTCACGCAAAAATAACTTCCTCTTCTAACTTAATGGCTATGTACTTTACACATCCTTTCCCTTTTACTACCATTGCACTCCTGTCAATAAACCAGATGTGCTTTTCTTGACCCACACACGGAATCTAATTATTCCAGTGAGGGTGCCTCTACCAAAGCAATTCTTTGCTCCAGAATGACTTCTGGACATTCATGTCGGTTCCCTTTTTCAATTAGGGCATGTATTAGCATGTCCGGCTTGGACACCGTCTCTGTGGTCACCCCTCTGTTAACTAAAATAAGTGTCCATTGAGCCATTTGGGTGTTTGAGACTTTACCTCCCATCCTTCTCCCATCAAAATGTACTTGAGAGGAGTGTGGGTGCTTTGGATAGTAATAGGAACCATTCCTGTGAGGGGCTCAAAAGATTGTACTGCCCAGGTGGCTACTAGACACTCGCATTCACGGACTCAAAATTTATTTCTGCTCCTTGTAATTTCCGGGATTCATATGCTACCTGCACTAGCTTCCCCTCTTCATTGTTTTGTAACAGTGCGGCAGCCAAAGCCAGGTTATTAGCCACCAAATGAATACCAAAAGGCTGTTATTCATCGGGGAAACACAGGGCTGGGGCTGTGAAGCCTTCTGTTTTAGCAGGGTTGAAGTGGGGTCCTGCTCCTTCCTCCATTTCCATTTTGTCTTTTTCTTTAGCAGTTTCAACAATGGGTGAGTTATTTCACCACATTAATAAATGTGCAGTCTAATAAAATTGAATCCTCCTAGCAGAACTCTTAAAGAGTGGGCTTTGGTAGGGACTGGGATTTCTACCATTACCCTTACCTTCCTCTGATCGACCTGTCTCCCTTCTTGTCCAACGACTATGCCCAGGCATGGAACCTGAGGTAACATCAACTGAGCCTTATCTAAGGGTACTCTGAACCCCATTTCCTGAATTAGTGCCAACACTTTTTCCATTAGTATTTGAGTTTGTGCCTCCATTTCCCGAAATATCAAAATGTCATATACATATGAAAACACAAACGGCCTTTTTTGTGGACTCAACTGGTCTAGCATATGCACAATATGCTGGGCTGTTGTGATATCCCTTGGGCAATCGACAAAATGTCCATTATTTCTCCCTTATTGTAAAGGCAAACTGATCTTGTGAGTCCGGATGTAGGGTATGGCAAAGAAACAGTTGTCTAAATCAATTACTGAGAAATTTTTAGATGTGGCTTTCACTTTTTGTATGATCTGTGTCATATCAACCACAATAGAGGCCATAGAAATGGTGCCCTTATTAATTCTTCTATAATCAATTCTTAAATGGCAGGATTGGTCATCTGCCTTTAGCATTGGCCACACAAGGGAGTTAAAGGGTGCGTATGTTTTTTGAATGACCCCTTGTTGCTCTAATTCCTGGACGGTTAGGCCTCTGCCTCCCTCAGGTAAGAATATTGTGTTTGTGGAGGCACAAATTCCCCAGCAATCTTAACACAAGCATTAATTTTACTGCAATCTGTTTTCTTTAAAGTCCATACTGAAGGGAATTTTAAGTGCCACTTTTCAGCTTGTTCAGCTGAAGTGCAGCTACTGGACTCTCTCCCCCTTTGGTTCATATAACATCGTGCCCAATTTTTCCTGAATGGGGAGGAGGAATTTCTAACTTCTAAAGAGTACCTCTAGGAATATTAATCACCACATTATTTTTCAACAACCAGTCAGATCCCAGAATAATTTCATCAACCATATCAGGAGTATGGATCAAATGCTCTAATGTTAAAAATCCTTGTACCGAAAAGGGGACTTGGTTCCATTCCCACCTGAGACTAAGTTTCCCTTCAAAGGATTTCAAAACTACCTGTTTTAATCTTTTCCTGCTTTTGGGGTTGTTTTAATTAAGAATACAGTGGCTCCTGTATCTATTAGGGGTATATCCACCCTGCCTAATATACTCACATGGTCATCCCTCAGGATTCCAGGAGACCTTGCCTATGAACCTCCACTTCTGTGCTGCTACTGGTGGTGGGGGTTCCTCATTCAGTGGGCCCCTCTATTCTTGCTCCAATAAAGAGTGTGGGTCTGGGAAGCATTGCATCAAAGAAGAAGAGGGTGGTGCACTAGCAGTTATGCTAGTCACCTCTGTTGGTGGGGTTTGCAACCTCATGGCCTCCCCGACTATCTCTAGTTTGAGGGCCCCATTCCACTGTTCTTGGTTTGCCCCGGACGATCTGGCGAACTTCATTTTCCATGTGCCCACATCCCTCCTTTGATTGCTGGGAGGAGGCTGTCTGATATTGCCAGAGGTCTGGGTATAACTGAGCTCCTTGTTGCCCCTGATTTCCTCAGCCATGGCACTGGCCTCTAGTATATCCTCCTCGGGATCCCCTGATTCCCTTTGTGCCGCTTTCGTTGGTGTATGTAACTGTTGGTTTTAATGCAGCTACATAGGCAGCTCTTTCTATTTTTATAGTGGGCTGTGGTCCAGAATGGGTATTAATTGGTTGGAACAAGCCTCTTAGTTACTCTAGGGTAGCTGTGCGACCCTCTTTCCAAATTCCAAGTCTTCCAGAGTAGTAGGGGATTAGGGAAACAGCATAGTGTCTTTAGGATTCTATGGTGAATGTCACTGTATCCAGTGCTGTGGCCTTGCCCAACGGTGGTAAGCCGGCCTGTCATAAACGGATAGTTAAGAATTAATGAAATAGAAGTACTTCATATCTCTTTTGCCTGTAAAGGTTTAACAAGATCAGTGAGTCAGGCTGTCACCTGACCAGAGGACCAATCGGGGGACAGGATACTTTCAAATCTTGAGGGAGGGAAGTTTGTGTGTGTGCTGTTAGTTTTTGGTTGTTGTTCACTCTGGGGGCTCAGAGGGACCAGATGTGCAACCAGGTTTCTCTCCAATCTCTCCGATACAGGCTCTTATAACTTCAGAATAGTGAGTACTAGGTAGATAAAGCGAGTTAGGCTTATGTTTGTTTTCTTTATTTGCAAATGTGTATTTGGCTGGAAGGAGTTCAAATTTGTATTTTGCTAAAAGGATTTTAATTTGTACTTGTACACTTAGGCTGGGAGAGTATTTCCAGTGTCTACAGCTGAAAGACCCTGTAACATATTCCATCTTAAATTTACAAAGATAATTTTTACTGTTTTTTTCTTTCTTTAATTAAAAGCTTTTCTTGTTTAAGAATCTGATTGTTTTTTTATTCTAGTGTGACCCCAGGGGCCTGGGTCTGGATTCACCAGGGAATTGGTTGGGAGAAAGGAGGGAAGCGGGAGAGAAAGGTTAATTTTCTCTCTCTGTGTTAGGATTACTTTCTCTTTCAGGGAGAGGCTGGGAGGGGGAGAGAGAAGGAGAGAAGAAGGTGCATTTTCCTCTCTGTTAAAGATTCAAGGAGTTTGAATCACAGTAATCTTCCAGGGTAACCCAGGGAGGGGAAGCCTGGGAAAGGCAACGGTGAGGGAAAGGGTTTACTTTCCTTGTGGTAAGATCCAGAGGGTCTGGGTCTTGGGGTTCCCTGGGCAAGGTCTTGGGGGGACCAGAGTGTACCAGGCACTGGAATTCCTGGTTGGTGGCAGCGCTACAAATATTAAGCTGGTAATTGAGCTTAGAGGAATTCATGCTGGTACCCCATCTTTTGAATGCTAAGGTTCTGAGTGGGGAATTATACCATGACACGGCCATTATCTGCATCAGACCCCATCAGGTTAAATAATTATTTGGGTATTTGTTGGGCTTTTGTGTTGTGGCTATGGCTTGTGCTATGAAATTGTGCCTGCCTATTTGCTCCCCTAAAAGTCCCATTAAAGGCACTATGCTGCAGTTCTCATTGACTCTAATCCTATCTTGGCCCCCTCAAATATCTGAAGCCATGCAGACACTCATCAAGCAGTGGACTTCAGTGGTGTTCAGCTCTTCCCTTAGTGCGAACAAAAATGCATTAGAGCACCATCTGGAGAAATGGTCTTTTTTTAGGGGTCCCAAATTATCAGTCATGGCTTTTAAGTCAGTGGCTGATACAGGGACAGTGGTTCTTCCCCCCTCTCTGTGGGTGTTGTGACTGTAGTTCGTCATATTGCTGCAATAGGGTTTTGTTGAATAGGTTCCAAGCCCTGGGGCTCATCCCACATATTTCCATCCCAAGCTTCACTAGGGTCCCATTTTCCCTCCCATTCAGAGATCTCACCATATTAGGCTTGGTCCCATTCTCCTGCCATCACAGCCACTACTTGGCCGGTTGCAAACCCCAGTTTTGTTTTGAGATATTTAACAATCGATTCACAGCAGTTGTGATTGATAGGAGATTTCCTTGTTCTAAAGTTAATTTCTTTACCATTCTCTGTAAAATCTGATCCTCTTTTTGTGTTTTCTCTTTTTCCTCTACCTGTTCAGATAATTTCTTCTCTTTTATTTTAATTTCTCTTAGGGTATCTTTGAGAATGTCTAATTGGTTTTGGACCCTAGTGGCCAGTATTTTCCATTTAACAGTTTCTTGTTCAGATACACCAAGTTTCTCATGCAGTGCAGCATTCTCCTCTCGGCAGCTAACCAAGCAAAGGAATGCCTCATTGCATGCTTCCCACAATAGCCAAATTGCAGCCGAGCCTCTTTTTATCGAGGTCAATGGCCTGTAGACCAACAGATATATTGTGAATCCATCTGCCAAATCAGTTATAGTGTGCATATTGGCTAATGCTTGTTTAGTCCATAGGCTGTGCCCAAACTTTTGCAAAATTGTCTGAAAAAGGAGTAATTTCCTGTATGAATGGCAATTTTTTCTGTTCTTATTGAGCTTTGTTCTTAAGGGACTCTTTTTGCCTGAACATATTTTCTTTATGAATCTCTTTTATCTTTATAACTTTTCTGTGCCCACACTCGTGCTAGAACTTACAAAGCACAAATAATCTATATCTACTAAAAAATCTGCCTGACAGAGTAGGAGGAGGGAATGCAAAATCCCCTACCTTTTGGGTTCGACCCTGCTACGACCGAGGGTATATTCACCTAGGCAATTTTTCCCCAACAGACAGGAAGGAGCAAGGACTCTAATTCTCCCTGTTAGGCCCCAGTATCTCTACCACTGGGGGTTTATATACCAAGACAGTTTGTACAAACAGTTTACATATATATCTTATTTGTACAATTTCCCCCAACAGACAGATCAGACGGAGGACTCTAATCCTCCCTCTATTGCCCCGGACCAATACGACCAGGGGGGGTGCACACCTGAATGATGGATCACTTTATATGTATAGTATACCTTTTAGCAGGATTTTCTACAATCAAAGGGTATGTCTTCCCCCTTTTGCTATTCTCCACCACAAAGGTTATGCTTCTAAGAAGCACACAGGATCTTTTTCAGGAGGAAAGGCAATACACCATGTTTATTGAAGATACAACAATTAGCATGTGCATTGAGTCAAACACACACAGAAAATGAAGACAGGAGAATAGCAAAATACAGACCGTGGACTTCAGAAAATCAGACTTTGACTCCCTTAGGGATCTGATGGGCAGGATCCCCTGGGAGGCTAATATGAGGGGGAAAGGAGTCCAGGAAAGTGGGCTGCATTTTAAACAAGCCTTATTGAGGGCCCAGGAACAAACTGCCCTGATATGCAGAAAGAATACAAAATATGGCAAGTGACCAGCTTGGCTTAACAGTGAAATCTTCAGTGAGGTTAAACACAAAAAGAAAACTTATAAGAAGTGGAAACTTGGACAGATGACTAGTGAGAAGTATAAAAATATTGCTTGAGCATGCAGAAGTGTAATCAGGAAGGCCAAAACACAACTGGAGTTGCAGCTAGCAAGGGAAGTGAAGGGTAAAAAGAAGGATTTCTACAGGTATGTTGGCAACAAGAAAAAGGTCAGGGAAAGTGTGGGACCTATAATGAATGGGGGAGGCAACCTAGTGACAGAGGATTTGGAAAAAGCTGAGGTACTCAATGCTTTTTTCACCTCAGCCTTCACAGACAAGGTCATCTCCCAGACTGCTTTCCTGGGCAACACAGTATGGGGAGAAGGTGAGCAGCCCTTCATGATGAAAGAACAGGTTAGGGACTATTTAGAAAAGCTGGACATGAATAAGTCCATGGGTCCAGATCTAATGTATCTGAGGTGCTGAGAAAATTGGCTGGTGTGATTGCAGAGCCATTGGCCATTATCTTTGAAAACTAATGGTAATCATGAAAGATCCAGGATGATTGGAAAATATAGTGCTCATCTTTAAAAAACGGGAAGAAGGAGAACCTGGGGAGCCACAGACCAGTCAGCCTCATCTGAGTCACTGGAAAAATCATGTTTTGAGCAGGTCCTCAAGGAAACCGTTTGGAAGCACTTGGAGGAGAGGAAGGTGATCAGGAACAGTCAACATGGATTCACCAAGTGCAAGTCAGGCCTGACCAACCTGATTGCCTTCTATGATGAAATAACTGGTTCTGTAGATATGGGGAAAACAGTGGATGTGATCTATCTGGACTTTAACAAAGCTTTTGATGCAGTCTCCCACGGTATATATGCCAGTAAATTAAAAAAGTATGAATTGGTGAATGGACTAATAAGGTGGATAGAAAGCTGGCTAGATTGTTGGACTCAATGGTTAGTGATCAACACTCACTCACTAGTTGGCATCCAGTATCAAGCAGTCCTGGGGCCAGTTTTGTTCAACATCTTTAATAATGATCTTGATGATGGAATGGATTGGACCCTCCGCAAATGTGCAGATGACACTAACCCGGGGGAGAGGTAGATAAGCTGGAGTGAAGGGATAGGTTCCAGAGTGACCTAGACAAATTGGAGGATTGGGCCAAAAGAAATTGGATGAGGTTCAACAAGGACAAGTGCAGAGTCCTGGATTTAGGATGGAAAAATCCCATTCACCACTGAAGACTGGTTACCGAGTGGCTAAGCAGCAGTTCTGGAGAAAAGGACCTGGGGATTACAGTGGATGAGAAGCTGGACATGAGCCAGCAGTGTGCCATTGTTGTCAAGAAGGCAAACAGCATATTTGGCTGCATTAGTAGGCGCATTGCCAGTAAATTTAAGGAAGTGATTATTCCCCTCTCTTCAGCACTGGTGGGGCCACATCTGCAGTATTGTGTCCAGTTTGGGGGCCCCCGGTACAGAAAGGATGTGGACAAATTGGAGAAAGTCCAGCAAAGGACAATGACAATTATCAGGGGGCTGGGGCACATGAGTTATGAGGAAAGGCTGAGGGAACTGGGCTTGTTTAATCTGTGGAAGAGAAGAGGGAGGGGGGATTTGATAGCAGCCTTCAACTACCTGAACATGGGTTACAAAAGGGATGGAGCTCAGCTGTTCTCTGTGGTGGCAGATACAAGGAGCAATTATCTCAAGTTTCAGTGGGGGAGGTCCAGGTTGGATATTAGGAAACACTATTTCATTAGGAGGGTGGCGCAGCACAGGAATGGATTACCTAGAGAGGGGGTGGAATCTTTATCCATAGAGGTTTTTAAGGCCTGGCTTGAGAACACCCTGGCTGGGATGATTTAGCTGGTGTTGGTCCTGCTTTGAGGGTTTAGCTGATAGCCATATTTGGGGTGGGAAGGAATTTTCCTCCGGGGCAGATTGGCAGAGACCCTGGAGGTTTTTTGCCTTCCTCTGCAGCACGGGGCATGGGTCACTTGCTGGTGGATTCTCTGCAGCTTGAGGTCTTCAAACCACAATTTGAAGACTTCAATAACTCGGACATAGGTTAGGGGTTTGTTATAGAAGTGGATGGGTAGGGTTCTGTGGCCTGCTTTGTGCAAGGGGTCGGGCTAGATGATCACATTGGTCCCTTCTGACCCTGGAGTCTATGAGTCTATGAGAAAGTTGGACTAGCTCAGGGGTCAGCAACCTTTCAGAACTGGTGTGTCGAGTCTTCATTTATTCACTTTAATTTAAGGTTTCACGTGCCAGTAATACATTTTAACGTTTTTTTTAGAAAGTCTCTTTCTATAAGTCTATATCTTATAGAACTAAACTATTGTCGTATGTAAAGTAAACAAGGTTTTCAAAATGTTTAAGAAGCTTCATTCAAAATTAAATTAAAATGCTGATCTTACGCCACCGGCCCACTCAGCCTGCTGCTGGCCTGGGGTTCTGTTTATCTAGCCTGGCAGCAGGCTGAGCGGGGCCTGCAACCAGGACCCCGGCTAGCAAGGGGCCGGCAGCCAGAACCCCAGACCAGCAGTGGGCTGAGTGGCTCATCCCACTGCCTCTCATGCTGCTACCAGTCTGTGGTTCCATCCTCCGGCTCCTGACAATCAGGATCCCGGCTTCCTGCCCCACTCAGCCCACTGCTGGTCTGGGGTCCCGGCCCCGCCCACATAGAGTTGGTACCTACCTTCTCCCTGGTTTTAGCCCATTCTCTTCCTCTCTTTCTGCACAGAGCTGAGGGTGCGAGTGCACTGAGCACAGGGCTGGGGGTTGGTGTGTAGGGTTTGGTCAGGAGCTAGAATGAGGGAAAGGGCTCAGGGTTGGAGCAGGAGGCTTGAGTGTGGAGCGCTTACCTGGCAGCTCCCATTTGGTGCAAGAAGTGCAGATGGGAATGTGGTGGGGGGTGTGGAGAAGCTTCCGTTTGGTGCTCAGGGTGGGGGTGGGGATGTGGGGGATGCAAGAGTCAGGGCATGGGGTTGGGGGGGCTGGGTATGTGTGGGGGGTGCAGGAGTCAGAGAAGGGGGATGGGAGTGAATGAGGGGGATGCAGGAGTTGCGACATGGAGTGTAGGGGAGTTGGGTATGTGTGGGGAGTGCCAGAGTCAGGGCTGTGGTCATGGGGGGTGCAGGAGTCAGGGCATGGAGTGTGGGGGAGATGGGTATGTGTGGGGGTGCTGGAGTCAAGGCAGGGGGATGGGTCTGTGTGAGGGGGGTGCAGGAGTCAGGGCATGGAGTGCGGGGGATCTGGGTATGTGTGGGGGGTGCAGGAGTCAGGGCAGGGGGATAGGTGTGTGTGAGGGGATGCAGGAGTCAGGGCAGGGGGATGGTGTGTGTGAGGGGGTGCAGGAGTCAGGGCTGGGGTTGTGGGAAGGTGCAGGGGTCAGGGCAGGGGACTGGGTGTGTGTGAAGGGGATGCAGGGGTCATCACAGGGGCCTGGGTATCGTGGGGGGTGCAGGGCCATAGCTAGGGTTAGGGGTACGATGGGAAGGGACCCTGGAGCTAGGGTTAGGGGCCTCACTGGTAGGGACCCTAGTGCTAGGGTTAGGGGTTCCAGGGATAGGGCCCCTTGAGCTTGGGTTTGGGTCCACACGTGTAAGGCCCCTGGAGCCATGGTTATGGGCCAGACGGGTAGGGCCCCTGGAGCTAGGGTTAGAGACCACAGGGATGGGGCCCCTTGAGCTAGGGTTAGAGGTCCCATGGGTGGGGCCCCTTGAGAAAGGGTTAGGGGCCCCATGGGTATTGAAGCTGGAGCAACGGTTAGGGGTCCCACAGGAAGGGTATCTGGAGCTAGGGTTTGGGGTCTCAGGGGTAGGGCCCCTGGAGGTATGGTTAATGGCCCCACAGGTAGGGACCCTGGAGCTAGGTTTAGGGGCACCAGGGGAAGGGCCCCTGTAGATAGGGTTAGTGGTCCCACTGGTAATACCTCTGGAGCTATGATCAATATCCCAAGGTTTACAGCCCCTGGAGCTAGGGTTAGGCGTTCCAGAGTAAAATCCCTGGAGCTAGGGATTGGAGCCCGACGGGTAAGGCCCCTGGAGCTAGGGTTAGGGGTTCCAGGAGTGGGGCTCCTTAGGCTAGGGTTAGGGGTCCTAGGTATAGTGCCCCTGGAGCTACGGTTAGGGGCCCCACGAGTATGGTCAATGCAGCTAGGGATTGGGGACCCAGAGATGAGGCCCTGGAGTTAGGTTTAGGGGTCCCAGAGGTGGGGACCCTGTAGCTACTGTTAGTGGCCCACGGGTAGGGCCCCTGGAGCTAGGGTCAGGGGTCCCAAGGTTAGGGCCTCTGGAGCTAGGGTTATGGGCCCCCAGGGGAATGGCCCCTTGGGCTAATTTTAAGGGTCCACAGGAAGGGTCCCTGGAGCTAGGGTTAGGGGTCCCACTGGTAAGGACTCTGGAGCTATCATTAGGGGTTCAAAGGTTAGGGGCCCTGGAGCTAGTGTTAGGGATCCCAGGGGTGGAGCCGCTGTAGATATGGTTAGGGGTCCAATGCGTAGTGCCCCTGTAGCTAGGTTTTGGCACCACACGTGTAGAGCCCTTGTATCTAGGGTTAGGGATCCCAGGGGTTGGGCCCCTGGAGCAAGAGTTATAGGCCCCACGTGCAGGGCTCCTGGAGCTAAGGTTAGGGGCCAAACGTATAGGGCCCCTGGAGCCAGGGTTAGGGGCCCAATAGATGGGGCCCCTGAAGCTAGGGTTAGGGGCCACAGGATTGGGGCTCGTGGAGCTAGGGATAGGGGCCCCACGGGTAGGGTCCATGCAGCTAGGGATTGTTGATGCAGAGATGGGGCCCTGGAGTTAGGGTTAGGGGTCCCAGAGGCAGGGTGCCTGTAGCTATTGTTAGGGGACCACGGGTAGGGCCCCTGGAGCTAGGGTTAGGGGTCCCAAGGGTAAGGTCTCTGGAGCTAGTGTTAGGGGCCTCACGGGCAGGGACTCAGGTGCTAGAGTTAGGGGTCACAGGGCTAGGGCTCCTTGAATTAGGATTAGTGGTCCCACGTGTAGGGTCCCTGGAACCAGAGTTAGGGGCCCTACGGGTTGGGCCCCTGGAGCTAGGGCTCAGGACACCAGGAATGGGACCCTAGAGCTAGGGATAGGGTTCCCAGTGGTGGGGCCCCTGGAGCTAGGGTAAGGGGCCCCAAGGGTAGGGACCTTGGTTTTAAGATTAGGGATCCAAGGGGTAGGGCCCTTGACATTATGGTTAGGGGCCGCAGTTGTAGAGCCCCTGGAGCCAGGTTTAGTGGCCCCATGGGTAGGGTCCCTGGAGCTAGGGTAAGGGGCCCCATGGGAAGGGCCCCTAGAGCTATGGTTAGAGATCCCAAGGATGTTGCCCCTGGACCCTGGATTAGTTGTTCCAGGGATGCGGCCCCTGTAGCTAGGGTTAGGGGCCCCACAGGTAGAGCCTCTGGAACTAGGGTTACGGGTCCCACGGATTGGGCGCCTGGAGCTAGGGTTAGGAGCTCCACGGGTAGAGCCCCTGGAGCTAGAGTTACGGGCACCATGGGTAGGGCCCCTGGAGCTAGGGTTAAGGACACCACACGTAGGGCCCTTGGAGCTAGAGTTAGGACCCCCAGGGGAAGGGCCCATGGAGATAGGGTTAGGGGTCCACTGGAAGGACCGCTGGAGCTAGAGTTAGGGGTCCCACTGGTAAGGTTTCTGCAGCTATTGTTAGAGGACAAAGGGGTAGGGCCACTGGGAGCTAGGGTTAGGAGTCCCAGGGGTAGAGCCCCTGGAGATATGGTTAGGGGTTCAACACGTAGTGCCCCTGGAGCTAGAGTTAGGCGCTACACGTGTAGAGCCCCTGTAGCTAGGGTTAGGGGTTCCGGGGGTTGGGCCCCTGGAGCAAGAGTTGTAGGCCCCACATGTAGGGCTACTGGAGCTAGGGTTAGGGGCCCCACGTGCTGGGCCCCTGGAGCCAGGGTTAGGGGCCTTATGGATGGGGCCCCTGAAGCTAGGGTTAGGGGACTCACGGGTTGGGGCCTTGGAGCTAGGGTTAGAGGCCCCAGGGGTCGGACACCTTGGGCTAGGGATAGGGGTACAGCCCATGGAGCTTGGGTTAGTGGTCCCAGGGATAGGGCCCCTGGAGCTATGGTTAAGGGTCTCAGGGGTAGGGCCTCTAGAGATAGATTTAGAGGCCCCAAGGGTAGGGCCCCTGGAGGTAGGGTTAGGTGTCCCACGCGTAGGGACCCTGGAGCTACGGTTAGAGGTCTAAAGGGTAGGGCCCCGGGAGCTAGGTTTAGGTTCCCCAAGTGTAGGCCCCATGGAGCCAGGGTTAGTGGGCTCACGGGAAGGGCCCCTGGAGAGCACGAGTTGGGCCCCTGGAACGAAGATAAGAGTCCCACGGGTAGGGCCCCTTGAGCTAGGGTTAGGGGCCCCAAGCGTAAGGCCCCTGGAGCCAGGGTTAGTGGCCTCACGGGTAGGGCCCCTGGAGCTAGGGTTAGAGGCCGCAGGGATGGTGTCCCTGGAGGTAGGGTTAGGGGTCCAAGGCGTGGGGACCCTTGAGCTAGGGTTAGGGGCCCCAGGGGTGGGACACCTGGAACTATGATTAAGGGTCCCATGGGTAGGGCCCATGGAACTAGGTTTATGGGCCCCACAGTAGGGTCCCTGGATCTAGGGTTAATGGCCCCACGGGTAGAGCCCCTGGAGCTAGGGTTTGTGGCATTAGGGGAAGGACCCCTGGAGCTAGGGTTAGGGCTATACAGGAAGTGCCCCTGTATCTAGGGTTAGGGGCCCCATGGGTAGGAGCCCTGGAGCTAGGGTTAGGGGACCCCAGTGAAGGGCCCCTGGAGCTAGGGTTAGGAGTCCACGGGAAAAGACCCTGGAGCTATGGTTCGGGCCCCATGGGTAGGGCCCTGGAGCTAGGGTTAGGGTACCCATGGGTAAGGCCTCTGAAGCTATAGTCAAGATCCCAAAGGGTGCGGCCCCTGGAGCTAGGGTTAGGGGTCCCAGTGGTATGTCCCCTGGAGCTAGGGATTGGTGCCCCACGTGGAAGGCCCCTGGAGCTAAGGTAGGGGTCCCAGGAGTTTGGATCCTGGAGCTAGAGTTTGTGGTCCCAGGAGTAGGGTCCTTGGAGTTAGGGTTAGCAGCCCAACGTGTTGGTCCCCTGGAGCTAGGAATTGGGGCCCCAGGGATGGGGCTGTGGAACAAGGGTTAGGGGCTCCATGGGTGGGGCCCCTGGAGCTCAGGTTACGGGCCCCATGGGTAGGGCCCCTAGAGCTAGGGTTAAGGGCCTCATGGGTAGGGCCCCTGGAGCTAGGGTTAGGGGTCCACGGGAAGGGCCCCTGGAGCTAGAGTTGGGGGTCTCATGGGTAAGGCCTCTGGAGCTATAGTGAAGATCCCAAGGTTTACAGCCCCTGGTGCTAGGGTTAGGGATCCCAGAGTAGATCTCCTGGAGCTTTTGATTAGGGCACCACTGGTAGGGACCCTGGAGCCAAGGTTAGGGGTCCCAGGAGTGGGGCCCCTGGAGCTAGGGTTAGGGTGTGATGGAATAGAAACTGTCTGAGGGGGGGATGGGAGAGCCGGGTATGTCTTTAGGTGAGGGACAGGATCTTTAAGCCTGTAACCTGAGCCAGGTAGCGGAGAGAGGGTTAGCACCTTGGCCCAGGATGCTGGAAAAAGGAATCGGCCGACTGGAGGAGAGGCAGTTCAGTTTCGGTTTTGGGCTGGGTGATGGGAATTCAGGGGATCCTATGCTGGGATTCCAAGCGCCCTGAACCTCGAGAAGGACTCGATGGAGGGGCCCTGGTTGTGCCTCCAAGCTCTGCTGTAACCTGCATTCCTGTTGTCCACTAAACCTTCTGTTTTACTGGCTGGCTGAGAGTCACTGTGAGTCCCAGGAAGAGGGGTGCAGGCCGGACTCCCCCACACTCCGTGACAACTGGTGGCAGTGGCGGAAGATACTGCACCCCGTGGACGGTGCTTCCTGCAGTAAGTGGCTGGGGAGCAGTAAAACGAAGGGACGATTTTAGGGGTGATTAACCCCTGGGAGTGTGTGCACAGTGAGAAGCTCTTTGCAGTAACAGGGTCCCCCGGGGGATTGCAGTGAGTGGTTCCAGGGGTGGAGAAGTCTACAACTCGACCATGGCAGAGAGGTGGTGACCTCAAGAAGGGCTGGTGCACTAGGGGTCTCCCAGGAAACCGTGGAGAGTGACAAGCACCGCAGCCTGTGAGTGGCCAGCAGGAAGATGTATGCCCAGCGGCGCAAGTGCGATGTGGTGGAGCTATGCAAGCAGAGGGGGCTGCAAAGGGGCAGACTCACCAAAGACCAGCTGATTGCCCAGCTGGAGGAGGAAGATCGCTTGAATAAACTGATCCCTGTCTCTGAGGGAAGCAGCCTGGCAGATGCAGCACAGGCACCAGTGTCTGTCCCCGCTGGGAGTGGTCAGCCGGCGGCTGAGGGCTTCCCGAGACCCCCCCTTCCTATGGCTAGGGGAAGGGCGGAGAGGAGCCCAGCAGCTACAGAGGGCACCGTGACCCCCCCCCGGCCAGCAGGGGATCCTCCTGGCGAAGCTCACCTGCCGGCAGGGGATCATCTCGGCAGCGCTCGGCATCCGTGGAGAGCAAGCGGCTGGAATGGGAGAAAGAGCTAAAACTGAGAGAGCTGGAGGATCGTGAGAGACAGAGAAAACATGACCGGGAGGAGAAAGAGAGACAGAGGGAACATGAGGAGAGACAGAGGGAACATGAAGACAGAAAAAGACAGCGGGAACTGGAGGAGAAAGAGCGACAGCGTCATTATGAGCAGGAACTGGCGAGGCAGAGGGGCAGCGGGCCCCCGGCTGCAGTGAGTGAGGGGGGGCCCAGGACCATGCGGAGCTTTGAGAAGTGCATCCTGGCCCAGCGTAAGGAGGGGGAGGACATAGATGACTTCCTGGATGCCTTGGAGACGGCCTGCGAGCTGCACCAGGTAGCTCCGGCAGACAGGCTCCGGGTTCTCACCCCCTTACTGAACCCCAAGGCCGTGGCATTGTATCGCCAGCTGGGAGAGGAGGAGAAAGGAAACTACAAACTATTCAAGCAGGTCCTGCTGTGCGAGTTTGGGCTGACTCCTGAAGTGTACCGGGAAAGGTTCCGGAGTCAGGATAAAACCCCTGAGGTCTCCTATCTGCAACTAGCCGTCCGTGTGGAGGGATAGGCCAGCAAGTGGGCAGATGGGGCCCAGACGGAGGGGGACCTGGTTAAACTGCTGGTAGTGGAGCAACTGTATGAGCGGTGCCCATCCGACCTGAGGCAGTGGTTGAGGGACCAAAAGCCAGAGAACCCGCGACATGCAGGGCAGCTGGCTGATGAGTTTGTTAACAGTTGATCGGGGAGTGGCAGGGAGGAGTCTCAGAGGAACAGGCCCGCTGCGAGGCAGAGAGTGAGTCATCCCGGGACCTCCCAAAGGGGGAGTAGGGAGAACCCTCTCCCAAGGGGAACACCCAGCGTCAGGGACAACCGATCGTTTCGAGGGGACCAACGGGAGGAGATAGGGTTAGGGGCCTGAAGGGTAGGGCCCCTGGAGCTAGGGTTAGGGGCTCCAGGGATGGGGTCCCTTGAGCAAGGGTTAGCGGTCCCAGGGGTGGGGCCCATGGAACTAGGGTTAGGGGTCCCACAGGTATAGCCCTTGGAGCTAGTGCTACTTGCCCCAGGGGTAGAGAACCTGGAGCTAGGGTTAAGTATCCTAGGGTTAAGTATCCAAGGGATAGGAGTCCCAGGGTTAGGGCCCCTGAAACTAGGGTTAGGGATCCCATGAGTTAAGCCCCTGGAGATATAGTTAGGGGCCCTACACGTAGGGATCCTGTAGCAAGGGTTAGGGGCGCCACGTGTAGGGCCCCTATAGATAGTGTTAGGGGTCCCAGTGGTAGGGCCCCTGGAGCAAGGGTAATAGGCCCCAAGTGTAGGGCACCTGGAGCTAGGGATAGGGGAACCACGTATAGGGTGCCTGGAGCCAGGGTTAAGGGCCCCAGGAATGGGGACCCTTGAGCTAGGGTTAGGGGCCCCAGGGATGGGGCCCCTGGAGCTAGGGTTAGGTGCCTCATGGGTTGGTCCCCTGGAACTAAAGTTAGGGCTCAATAGGTAGGGCCCCTGGAGCTAGAGATTCCGGTCCCAAGCGTAGGGCCCCTGGAGGTACGGTAAGGGGTCCCAAGGGCAGAGCCCATGGATTTAGGGTTAGGGGCCCTAGGGAAAGGGCCCCTGATCGTAGTGTTAGAGATCCCACGGGTAAGGACCGTGGTTCTAGGATTAGGGGTCCAAGGGGTAGGGCCCCTGGAACTTGGGTTAGGGGCCCCACATGTAGGTCCCCTGGAGCCAGGGTTCGTGGCCCCACAGTTAGGGCCCCTGGAGCTAGTGTTAGAGGCCCCAGGAATGGGGCCACTGTTGCTAAGGAAAATTGTCCCGGGGAGATCCTGGAGCTAGGGTTAGGGGCCCCACGGGTAAGGACTTTGTAGTTACGGATTGGGTCCCCAGGGATGGGGCAGTGGAGCTAGAGTTAGCGGTCCCATGGGTAGGAATCCTCCTACTAGGGTTTGGGGTCCCAGAGGAAGGTCTAATTTAGCTACGGTTGGGGGCCACACGTGTAGTGCCTCTGGAGCAGGGTTAGGGGCCAAACGAATAGGGCCCCTGGAGCTAGGGTTAGGGGCCCCAGGGATGGGACCCCTGGAGCTAGAATTAGGGGACCCAGGGGTGAGGCTCCTGAACTTAGGTTTAGGGGCCTCAGGTGTAGGGCCCCTGGAGATAGGACTATGAGCCCCATGGGTAGGGACCCTGATTTCGGGTTTGGCGTACCAGGGGATGGCCCCTTGAGCTAGAGTGAGGGGCCCCACGTGTGTGTCAGGGTTAGGGGCACCACAGGTATGGCCCCTGGAGCTAGCATAAAGGCCTCATGGATCTAGCCCCTGGATCTAGGGTTAAGGATCCCAGGACTGGGGCCCCTGGACCTAGGTTAAGGGGCCCCAGGGGTAGGTCCCCTGGAGCTTAGGTTATGGGTCCCAAGGGTAGGGGCCTCTGGAACTAAGGTTAGGGGTTCCCGGGGGTGGGGCCCCTTGACATAGGGTTAGGGGCCTGTCATCATATAAACCCCTACTCTGAACCTTATCGTTCATAAAATGGGGTACGAGCATGAATTCCTCTAAGCTCAATTACCAGCTTAGAACCTGTAGCACTGCCACCAACCAGGAATTCCAGTGCCTGGTACACTCTGGTCCCCCCAAGACCTTGCCCACGGAATCCCAAGACCCAGACTCTCTTGATCTTAACACAAGGAAAGTAAACCCTTTCCCTAACCATTGCCTCTCCCAGGCTTCCCCTCCCTGGGTTACCCTGGAAGATCACTGTGATTCAAACTCCTTGAATCTAAAGCAGAGAGGAAAATGCACCTTCCCCCCTCCTTCTCTCTCCCCCTCCCAGAATCTCCCTGAGAGAGACAGTAATTCTAACACAGAGAGAAAATTAACCTCTCTCCCCCCCTTCCCTCCTTTCTCCCCACCAATTCCCTGGTGGATCCAGACCCAGTCCCCTGGGGTCTCTCCAGAATAAAAAAACAATTAGGTTCTTAAACAAGAAAATCTTTTAAATAAAGAGAGAAAAACAGTAAAAATTATCTTTGTAAATTTAAGATGGAATATGTTACAGGGTCTTTTAGCTGTAGACCCTGGGAATACCCTCCCAGCCTAAGTATACAAGTACAAATTAAAACCCTTTCAGCAAAATACAAATTTGAACTCCTTCCAGCCAAATACACATTTGAACTCCTCCCAGCCAAATACACATTTGCAAATAAAGAAAACAAACATAAGCCTAACTCGCCTTATCACCTAGTACTCACTATTCTGAACTTATAAGAGCCTGTATCGGGGAGATTGGAGAGAAACCTGATTGCACGTCTGGTCACTCTCAGAACTCAGAGAGAACAACAACCAAACAGTAACAGCACACGCACAAACTTCCCTCTCTCAAGATTTGAAAGTATCCTGTCCCCTGATTGGTCCTCTGGTCAGGTGACAGCCAGGCTCACTGACCTTGTTAACCTTTTCCAGGCAAAAGAGATATGAAGTACTTCTGTTCTATTAACTCTTACTTATCTGTTTATGACAGGGTCCCACGACTAGGGCCCCTGGAGCTAGCGTTAGCAGCCCCACGGGTGGGGTCCCTGGAGCTGGGTTAGAGGCCCCAAGGAAGGGGCCCCTGTAGCTAGGCTTAAGGGCCCCTGGGGTAGCACCCCTGGAGCTACCGTTAGGGGTCCCACGGGTAGGGCCTCTGGAGCTAGAGTTAAGGGTACCAGGGATAGATCCCCTGGAGCTAGGGATAGGATCCCCATGGGTAGGGACCCCGGAGCTAGGCTTAGGAACCCCACGGGTAGGGTCCCTGTAGCGAAAGTTAGGGGCCTCAGGGGTAGGGATCCTGGATCGAGGGATAGGGGCACAAAGGGTAGGGCTCCTGGAGCTTGGGATAGTGGCCCCATGGCTAGGGCACCTGGAGCTACATTTAGAGGCCCCATCGGTAGGGGCCCTGGAGATAGGGTTGAGGCCCCAAGTTTAGAGGCCCAGGAGCTAGGGTTAGGGGCCCCAGGAATGGAGCTGCTTGAGCTAGGGTTAGGGGTTCCAAGGTGGGGTCGCTGGAGCTAGGATTAGGGGCCAAAAGGTTAGGGCCCTTGGAACTAGAGTTAAGGGTCCCACAGGTAGGGCCCCTGGAGTTAGGGTTAGTGGTCCCAGGGGAACGGCCCGTGAAGTTAGGGATCGGGGACCCATGGGTAGGACCGCTGGAGCTAGGGTTAGGGACCCCACGAGTAGGGACCCTTTAGCTAGGGTTTGCGGTCCCACAGGTAGGGCCCTTGGAGCTAAGGTTAGGGGTTCCAGGGGTAGGGCCCCTGGTGCTAGTCTTAGGGGAGCCATGGTTAGGGCTCGTGGAGCTACTATTAGGGGTCCCAGGCCTAGGGCCCCTGGAGCTAGGGTAAGGATTCTCAGTGCTGGGGACCCTGGAGCTAGGGTTAGCGTTCGCCAGGTTGGGGCCCCTGGAGCTAGGGTAAGGGATCCGAGTGGAAGGGCCCCTGGAGATAGGGTTAGAGGCTCCATGGGTAAGGACCCTGGAGCTAAAGATAGGATCCCTAGGAGTAGGGACCCTGGAGCTAATGTTAGGGGCCCTAGGGGTAGAGCCCCTGGACCTAGGGTTAGGGTTCCCAGGGGTAGAGACCCCGGAGCTAGGGTTAAGGGCCCCACGGGAAGGGTCTCTGGAGCTAGAGTTAGGGGCCCCAGGGGTAGGGACCCTGGATTGAGGGATAGGGCCACAAAAGTTAGGGCCCCTGGACCTAGAGTTAGGGGCCCAACGGGTAAGGCTCATGGAGCTTGGGTTAGTGGCACCATGGCTAGGGACCTTGGAGCTAGGTTTAGAGGCCCCACAGGTAAGGCCCCTGGAGATGGGGTTAGGGGCCCCAGGTTTAGAGCCCTGGGAGCAAGGGTTAGGGGCCCCAAAGGTAGGGACACTGGAGCTAGGGTTAGAGGCCCCAGGAATGGGGACCCTTGAGCTAGGATTAGGGGTTCCACGGTAGGGTCTGTGGAGCTAAGATTAGGGACCAAAAGGTTAGGGCCCCTGGAGCTAGAGTTAAAGGCACCATGGGAAGGGCCCCTGGAGCTAGGGTTTGGGGACCTATGGGTAGGACCCTAGGATTAGGGGCCTCATGGGTAGGGACCCTCTAGCTAGGGTTAGGGGTCCTACAGGTAGGGCTCCTGGAGCTAGGGTTAGGGATCCCAGGGGTAGGACCCCTGGTGCTAGGGTTAGGGGTCTCAAGGTTAGGGCTCGTGGAACTAGGGTTAGGGGTCACAGGAGTGTGGCTCCTGGTGTTAGGGTTAGGATTTTCAGAGGTAGGGTCCCTGGAGCCTGAGTTAGGGGCCCCACGGGTACGGCCCCTGGAGCTAGGTTTAGGGACCCCAGGGTTGGGGGTACTGGAGCTAGGGTTCGAGGTTGCAGGGGTAGGGCCCCTGTAGCTAGGGATAAGGTACCTACGGGTAGGGACTCTGGAGCTATAGTTAAGGGTCCTAGAGGTAGAGCCCATTTAGCTAGGTTTAGGGATCCCACGTGCAGGGCCCCTGGAGCCAGGGTTAGGGGTCCCAGGGATGGGATCCCTGGAGCAAGCGTTAAGTGTCCCAGTGGTGGGGCCCTGGAACTAGGGTTAGGGGACCAAATTTTGGGCCCCTAGAGCTAAGGTTAGGGGCCCCAGGGATAAGGCTCCTGGAGCTAGGGTGAGGGATCCCACAGCTAGGGCTCCTGGAACTAGGTTCAGGAGTACCACGGGTAGAGACCCTGGGGCTATGATTAGGGGCCCAATGGGCAGGACCCCTGGAGCTAGAGTTAGGGGCCCCACGGGTAGGGCCCCTGGAGCTACAGATTGTGGCCCCAGGGATGGGGCCCTGGAGCTAGGATTAGAGGTCCCATTGGTGGGGCCCCTGGAGTTAGATTTAGTGGTCCCAAGAGTAAGGCATCTTGACCTAGGGTTAGGGGACACATGGGGAGGGTCTCTGGAGCTACTGTTAAGGACCCCACTGGTAGGGCCTCTGGAGCTATGGATTGGGGCCCCTGGAATGGGGCCCTGGAGCTAGGGTTAGGGGCCTCAGGGAAAGGGCCCCTGGAGCTAAGTTTAGGTGTCCATGGGAAGGGCCCCTGGAGCAAGGGTTAGGGGCCCCACGGGAATGGCCCCTGGAGCTAGGGATAAGGGCCCAAAAGATAGGGTCCTTGGAGCTGGGGTTATGGGTCCCACGGGTAAGTCCTCTGGAGCTATAATTAGGAGTCCAAGGAGTAGGGCAACTGGAGCTAGGGTTACAGGTCCCTGTGGTAGGGCCCCTGCAGGTAAGGTTAGGGATCCAATGGGTAGGGCCCCTGGAACTAGGGTTAGTTGTCCCAGGAGTGAGACTCCTAGAGCTAGGGTTAGGGTGTCTCACGTGTAGGCCTGATGTAGCTAGGGTTAGGAGAGCGATGGGTAGGCCCTCTGGAGGTAGGGTTACGGGTCCCAAGAGTAGAGACCCTCTACCTAGTGTTAGGGGTACCAGGAGTGGGTCTCCTGGGGCAAGCGTGAGGGTTTCCAGGGGTACAGCCCCTTGAGCTAGGGTTAGAGGCCCCAGGGATGGGGTCCTTGCAGCTAGGGTTAGGGGTCCCAGGGGTAGGGTCCCTGTAGTTAGGGTTAGGGGCTCAACTTGTAGGGCCTCTGGAACTAATGTTAGGAGTCCCACGAGTAGGGCCCATGGAGCTAGGATTAGGGGCCCCATGGATGGGAACCATGGAGCTAATGTTAGGGGCCCAATGGGTAGGGACCCTGGAGCCAGGGTTAGGGGCCCCTCGGGTAGAGCAACTTGAGCTAGGGTTATTGGCCCAATGAGTAGGTCGTCTGGAGCCAGGATTAGGGGCCCAACGGGTATGGCCCCTAGAGTTAGGGTTAGGGGCCCCACGGATGGGGCCCCTGGAGCAAGGCTTCGGGGTAACAGGTATCGGACCCCTGGAGCTAGGGTTAGGGGACCCAAGGGTAGGGATCCTGGAGCTAGGGTTAGGGGCCCCAGGGGCATAGCCCCTGGAGCTAAGGTTAAGGGTCCAACGGGTAGGTGCCCTGGAGCTAGGGTTAGGAGCCCCAGTGGTAGCTCCCCTAATGCTAAATATAGTGGCCCCATGGGCAGGGCCCCTGGAACTAGGGTTAGGGGGCCAAAGGTTTGGGCCCCTGCAACTATGTTAAGGTTCCTCAGGAAAAGAGCCCCTGGAGCTAGGGTTATGTGTTCAAAGGGTAGGACCCCTGGAACTACAGTTAGGGGTCCTACGGCTGGAGCCCCTGGAGCTTGGGTTAGGGGCCCTATTGGTAGGGACCTTGGAGGTAGTGTTAGGGGCCATATGGGCAGGACCCT